>NW_027277588.1:0-26648 GCF_030028105.1 Mobula birostris
TGTCTGACACGGGAGAGAGGGGAACTAGGGTGTGTCTGATACAGTGCAGAGAGAGGAACTGGGGTGTGTCTGATACAGGGGGGAGAGAGGAACTGGGATGTGTCTGATACAGGTAAGAGAGAGGAACTGGGGTGTGTCTGATACACAGGGGAGAGAGGAACTGGGGTGTGTCTGATACAGGGGGAGAGAGAGGAACTGGTGTGTTTCTGATACAGGGGGGAGGGAGAGGAACTGGGGTGTGTCTGATACAGGGGGGAGAGAGAGGAACTGGGCTGTGTCTGATACAGGGAAGAGAGAGGAACTGGGGTGTGTCTGACACGGGAGAGAGAGGAACTAGGGTGTGTCTGATACAGTGCAGAGAGAGGAACTGGGGTGTGTCTGATACAGGGGGGAGAGAGGAACTGGGATGAGTCTGATACACGTAAGAGAGAGGAACTGGGGTGTGTCTGACATGGGAGAGAGAGGAACTAGGGTGTGTCTGATACAGTGCAGAGAGAGGAACTGGGGTGTGTCTGATACAGGGGGGAGGGAGAGGAACTGGGGTGTGTCTGATACAGGGGGGAGAGAGAGGAACTGGGGTGTGTCTGATACAGGGGAGAAAGAGGAACTGGGGTGTGTCTGATACAGGGGGGAGAGAGGAACTGGGGGGTGTCTGATACGGGGGGAGAGAGGAACTGGGGTGTGTCTGATACAGGGAAAAGAGCGGAACTGGGGTGTGTCTGATACAGGGGGGAGAGAGGAACTGGGATGTGTCTGATACTGGGAAGAGAGAGGATCTGGGGTGTGTCTGATACAAGGGAGAGAGAGGAACTGGGGCGTGTCTGATACAGGGGGGAGAGAGGAACTGGGGAGTGTCCGTTACAGGGGGAGAGTGAGGTACTGGGGTGTGTCTGATACAGTAGAGAGAGAGGAACTGGGGGGTGTCTGATACGGGGGGAGAGAGGAACTGGGGTGTGTCTGATACAGGGAAGAGAGCGGAACTGGGGTGTGTCTGATACAGGGGGGAGAGAGGAACTGGGATGTGTCTGATACAGGGAAGAGAGAGGATCTGGGGTGTGTCTGATACAAGGGAGAGAGAGGAACTGGGGCGTGTCTGATACAGGGGTTAGAGAGGAACTGGGGAGTGTCTGATACAGGGGGAGAGTGAGGTACTGGGGTGTGTCTGATACAGTAGAGAGAGAGGAACTGGGGTGTGTCTGATACAGGGGAGGGAGAGTAACTGGGGTGTGTCTGATACAGGGGGGAGAGAGAGGAACTGGGGTGTGTCTGATACAGGGGGGAGAGAGAGGAACTGGTGTGTGTCTGATACAGGGGAGAGAGAGGAACTGGGGGGTGTCTGATACAGGGGGGAGAGTGGATCTGGGGTGTGTCTGATACAGGGGAGAGAGAGGATCTGGGGTGTGTCTGATACAGGGGAGAGAGAGGAACTGGGGTGTGTCTGATACAGCGGGGAGAGAGGAACTGGGGTGTGTCTGATACAAGGGGGAGAGAGAGGATCTGGGGTGTGTCTGATACAGGGGAGAGAGAGGATCTGGGGTGTGTCTGATACAGGGGAGAGAGAGGAACTGGGGTGTGTCTGATACAGGGGGGAGAGAGGAACTGGGGTGTGTCTGATACAGGGGGGAGAGAGGAACTGGGATGTGTCTGATACAGGGGGAAGAGAGTAACTGGGGGGTGTCTGATACAGGGGGGAGAGAGAGGATCTGGGGTGTGTCTGATACAGGGGAGAGCGAGGATCTGGGGTGTGTCCGATACAGGGGGAGAGAGAGGAACTGGTGTGTTTCTGATACAGGGGGGAGTGAGAGGAACTGGGGTGTGTCTGATACAGGGGGGAGAGAGAGGAACTGGGGTGTGTCTGATAAAGGGAAGAGAGAGGAACTGGGGTGTGTCTGACACGGGAGAGAGAGGAACTAGGGTGTGTCTGATACAGTGCAGAGAGAGGAACTGGGGTGTGTCTGATACAGGGGGGAGAGAGGAACTGGGATGAGTCTGACACAGGTAAGAGAGAGGAACTGGGGTGTGTCTGACATGGGAGAGAGAGGAACTAGGGTGTGTCTGATACAGTGCAGAGAGAGGAACTGGTGTGTGTCTGATACAGGGGGGAGGGAGAGGAACTGGGGTGTGTCTGATACAGGGGGGAGAGAGAGGAACTGGGGTGTGTCTGATACAGGGGAGAAAGAGGAACTGGGGTGTGTCTGATACAGGGGGGAGAGAGGAACTGGGGGGTGTCTGATACGGGGGGAGAGAGGAACTGGGGTGTGTCTGATACAGGGAAGAGAGCGGAACTGGGGTGTGTCTGATACAGGGGAGAGAGAGGTACTGCGGTGTGTCTGATACAGGGGAGAGAGAGGAACTGGGGTGTGTCTGATACAGGGGGGAGAGAGGAACTGGGGTGTGTCTGATACAGGGGGGAGAGAGGAACTGGGGAGTGTCTGTTACAGGGGGAGAGTGAGGTACTGGGGTGTGTCTGATACAGTAGAGAGAGAGGAACTGGGGTGTGTCTGATACAGGGGGGAGAGAGAGGTACTGCGGTGTGTCTGATACAAGGGGGAGAGAGAGGAAGTGGGGTGTGTCTGATACAGGGAAGAGAGAGGAACTGGGGTGTGTCTGACACGGGAGAGAGGGGAACTACGGTGTGTCTGATACAGTGCAGAGAGAGGAACTGGGGTGTGTCTGATACTGGGGGGAGAGAGGAACTGGGATGTGTCTGATACAGGTAAGAGAGAGGAACTGGGGTGTGTCTGATACACAGGGGAGAGAGGAACTGGGGTGTGTCTGATACAGGGGGAGAGATAGGAACTGGGGTGTGTCTGATACAGGGGGGAGGGAGAGGAACTGGGGTGTGTCTGATACAGGGGGGAGAGAGAGGAACTGGGGTGTGTCTGATACAGGTAAGAGAGAGGAACTGGGGTGTGTCTGACATGGGAGAGAGAGGAACTAGGGTGTGTCTGATACAGTGCAGAGAGAGGAACTGGGGTGTGTCTGATACAGCGGGGAGGGAGAGGAACTGGGGTGTGTCTGATACAGGGGGGAGAGAGAGGAACTGGGGTGTGTCTGATACAGGGGTGAAAGAGGAACTGGGGTCTATCTGATACAGTGGGGAGAGAGGAACTGGGGGGTGTCTGATACGGGGGGAGAGAGGAACTGGGGTGTGTCTGATACAGGGAAGAGAGCGGAACTGGGGTGTGTCTGATACAGGGGGGAGAGAGGAACTGGGATGTGTCTGATACAGGGAAAAGAGAGGATCTGGGGTGTGTCTGATACAAGGCAGAGAGAGGAACTGGGGCGTCTCTGATACAGGGGTGAGAGAGGAACTGGGGAGTGTCTGATACAATGGGAAAGTGAGGTACTGGGGTGTGTCTGATACAGGGGAGAGAGAGGAACTGGGGTGTGTCTGATACAGGGGAGGGAGAGTAACTGGGGTGTGTCTGATACAGGGGGGAGAGAGAGGTACTGGGGTGTGTCTGATACAGGGGGGAGAGAGAGGAACTGGGGTGTGTCTGATACAGGGGGGAGAGAGAGGAACTGGTGTGTGTCTGATACAGGGGAGAGAGAGGAACTGGGGTGTGTCTGATACAGGGGGGAGAGAGAGGAACTGGGGTGTGTCTGATACAGGGAGGAGAGCGGAATGGGGTGTGTCTGATACAGGGGGGAGAGAGGAACTGGGTGTGTCTGATACAGGGAAGAGAGAGGAACTTGGGTGTGTCTGATACAAGGGAGAGAGAGGAACTGGGGCGTGTCTGATACAGGGGGGAGAGAGGAACTGGGGAGTGTCTGATACAGGGGGATAGTGAGGTACTGCGGTGCGTCTGATACAGTAGAGAGAGAGGAACTGGGGTGTGTCTGATACAGGGGAGGGAGAGGAACTGGGGTGTGTCTGATACAGGGGGGAGAGAGAGGAACTGGGGTGTGTCTGATACAGGGGGGAGAGAGAGGAACTGGGGTGTGTCTGATACAGGGGGGAGAGAGAGGAACTGGTGTGTGTCTGATACAGGGGAGAGAGAAGAACTCGGGGGTGTCTGATACAGGGGGGAGAGAGGATCTGGGGTGTGTCTGATACAGGGGGGAGAGAGGAACTCGGGTGTGTCTGATACAGGGGAGAGAGGGGAACTGGGGTGTGTCTGATACAGCGGGGAGAGAGGAACTGGGGTGTGTCTGATACAGGGGAGAGAGAGGTACTGGGGTTTGTCTGATACAGGGGTGAGAGAGGAACTGTGGTGTGTCTGATACAGGGGAGAGAGAGGAACTGGGGTGTGTCTGATACAGGGGGGAGAGAGGAACTGGGGTGTGTCTGATACAAGGAGGAGAGAGAGGATCTGGGGTGTGTCTGATACAGGGGAGAGAGAGGATCTGGGGTGTGTCTGATACAGGGGAGAGAGAGGAACTGGGGTGTGTCTGATACAGGGGGGAGAGAGGAACTGGGGTGTGCCTGATACAGGGGGGAGAGAGGAACTGGGATGTGTCTGATACAGGGGGAAGAGAGGAACTGGGGGGTGTCTGATACAGGGGGGAGAGAGAGGATCTGGGGTGTGTCTGATACAGGGGAGAGAGAGGATCTGGGGTGTGTCTGATACAGGGGAGAGAGAGGAACTGGGGTGTGTCTGATACAGCGGGGAGAGAGGAACTGGGGTGTGTCTGATACAAGAAGGAGAGAGAGGATCTGGGGTGTGTCTGATACAGGGGAGAGAGAGGATCTGCGGTGAGTCTGATACAGGGGAGAGAGAGGAACTGGGGTGTGTCTGATACAGGGGGGAGAGAGGAACTGGGGTGTGTCTGATACAAGGGGGAGAGAGGAACTGGGATGTGTCTGATACAGGGGAGAGAGGGGAACTGGGGTGTGTCTGATACAGGGGGGAGAGAGAGGAACTGGGGTGTGTCTGATACAGAGGAGAGAGAGGAACTGGGGTGTGTCTCATACAGGGGGGAGAGAGGAACTGGGGTGTGTCTGATACAGGGAAGAGAGAGGAACTGGGGTGTGTCTGACACGGGAGAGAGGGGAACTAGGGTGTGTCTGATACAGTGCAGAGAGAGGAACTGGGGTGTGTCTGATACAGGGGGGAGAGAGGAACTGGGATGTGTCTGATACAGGTAAGAGAGAGGAACTGGGGTGTGTCTGATACACAGGGGAGAGAGGAACTGGGGTGTGTCTGATACAGGGGGAGAGAGAGGAACTGGTGTGTTTCTGATACAGGGGGGAGGGAGAGGAACTGGGGTGTGTCTGATACAGGGGGGAGAGAGAGGAACTGGGCTGTGTCTGATACAGGGAAGAGAGAGGAACTGGGGTGTGTCTGACACGGGAGAGAGAGGAACTAGGGTGTGTCTGATACAGTGCAGAGAGAGGAACTGGGGTGTGTCTGATACAGGGGGGAGAGAGGAACTGGGATGAGTCTGATACACGTAAGAGAGAGGAACTGGGGTGTGTCTGACATGGGAGAGAGAGGAACTAGGGTGTGTCTGATACAGTGCAGAGAGAGGAACTGGGGTGTGTCTGATACAGGGGGGAGGGAGAGGAACTGGGGTGTGTCTGATACAGGGGGGAGAGAGAGGAACTGGGGTGTGTCTGATACAGGGGAGAAAGAGGAACTGGGGTGTGTCTGATACAGGGGGGAGAGAGGAACTGGGGGGTGTCTGATACGGGGGGAGAGAGGAACTGGGGTGTGTCTGATACAGGGAAAAGAGCGGAACTGGGGTGTGTCTGATACAGGGGGGAGAGAGGAACTGGGATGTGTCTGATACTGGGAAGAGAGAGGATCTGGGGTGTGTCTGATACAAGGGAGAGAGAGGAACTGGGGCGTGTCTGATACAGGGGGGAGAGAGGAACTGGGGAGTGTCCGTTACAGGGGGAGAGTGAGGTACTGGGGTGTGTCTGATACAGTAGAGAGAGAGGAACTGGGGTGTGTCTGATACAGGGGAGGGAGAGTAACTGGGGTGTGTCTGATACAGGGGGGAGAGAGAGGTACTGGGGTGTGTCTGATACAAGGGGGGGAGAGAGAGGAACTGGGGTGTGTCTGATACAGGGGAGAGAGAGGAACTGGAGTGTGTCTGATACAGGGGGGAGAGAGGAACTGGGGTGTGTCTGATACAGAGGAGAGAGAGGAACTGGGGTGTGTCTCATACAGGGGGGAGAGAGGAACTGGGGTGTGTCTGATACAGGGAAGAGAGAGGAACTGGGGTGTGTCTGACACGGGAGAGAGGAGAACTAGGGTGTGTCTGATACAGTGCAGAGAGAGGAACTGGGGTGTGTCTGATACAGGGGGGAGAGAGGAACTGGGATGTGTCTGATACAGGTAAGAGAGAGGAACTGGGGTGTGTCTGATACACAGGGGAGAGAGGAACTGGGGTGTGTCTGATACAGGGGGAGAGAGAGGAACTGGGGTGTGTCTGATACAGGGGGGAGGGAGAGGAACTGGGGTGTGTCTGATACAGGGGGGAGAGAGAGGAACTGGGGTGTGTCTGATACAGGGAAGAGAGAGGAACTGGGGTGTGTCTGACACGGGAGAGAGAGGAACTAGGGTGTGTCTGATACAGTGCAGAGAGAGGAACTGGGGTGTGTCTGATACAGGGGGGAGAGAGGAACTGGGATGAGTCTGATACAGGTAAGAGAGAGGAACTGGGGTGTGTCTGACATGGGAGAGAGAGGAACTAGGGTGTGTCTGATACAGGGGGGAGGGAGAGGAACTGGGGTGTGTCTGATACAGGGGGGAGAGAGAGGAACTGGGGTGTGTCTGATACAGGGGAGAAAGAGGAACTGGGGTGTGTCTGATACAGGGGAGAGAGAGGAACTGGGGGGTGTCTGATACGGGGGGAGAGAGGAACTGGGGTGTGTCTGATACAGGGAAGAGAGCGGAACTGGGGTGTGTCTGATACAGGGGGGAGAGAGGAACTGGGATGTGTCTGATACAGGGAAGAGAGAGGATCTGGGGTGTGTCTGATACAAGGGAGAGAGAGGAACTGGGGCGTGTCTGATACAGGGGTTAGAGAGGAACTGGGGAGTGTCTGATACAGGGGGAGAGTGAGGTACTGGGGTGTGTCTGATACAGTAGAGAGAGAGGAACTGGGGTGTGTCTGATACAGGGGAGGGAGAGTAACTGGGGTGTGTCTGATACAGGGGGGAGAGAGAGGAACTGGGGTGTGTCTGATACAGGGGGGAGAGAGAGGAACTGGTGTGTGTCTGATACAGGGGAGAGAGAGGAACTGGGGGGTGTCTGATACAGGGGGGAGAGAGGATCTGGGGTGTGTCTGATACAGGGGAGAGAGAGGATCTGGGGTGTGTCTGATACAGGGGAGAGAGAGGAACTGGGGTGTGTCTGATACAGCGGGGAGAGAGGAACTGGGGTGTGTCTGATACAAGGGGGAGAGAGAGGATCTGGGGTGTGTCTGATACAGGGGAGAGAGAGGATCTGGGGTGTGTCTGATACAGGGGAGAGAGAGGAACTGGGGTGTGTCTGATACAGGGGGGAGAGAGGAACTGGGGTGTGTCTGATACAGGGGGGAGAGAGGAACTGGGATGTGTCTGATACAGGGGGAAGAGAGTAACTGGGGTGTGTCTGATACAGGGGGGAGAGAGAGGATCTGGGGTGTGTCTGATACAGGGGAGAGAGAGGATCTGGGGTGTGTCCGATACAGGGGGAGAGAGAGGAACTGGTGTGTTTCTGATACAGGGGGGAGTGAGAGGAACTGGGGTGTGTCTGATACAGGGGGGAGAGAGAGGAACTGGGGTGTGTCTGATACAGGGAAGAGAGAGGAACTGGGGTGTGTCTGACACGGGAGAGAGAGGAACTAGGGTGTGTCTGATACAGTGCAGAGAGAGGAACTGGGGTGTGTCTGATACAGGGGGGAGAGAGGAACTGGGATGAGTCTGATACAGGTAAGAGAGAGGAACTGGGGTGTGTCTGACATGGGAGAGAGAGGAACTAGGGTGTGTCTGATACAGTGCAGAGAGAGGAACTGGGGTGTGTCTGATACAGGGGGGAGGGAGAGGAACTGGGGTGTGTCTGATACAGGGGGGAGAGAGAGGAACTGGGGTGTGTCTGATACAGGGGAGAAAGAGGAACTGGGGTGTGTCTGATACAGGGGGGAGAGAGGAACTGGGGGGTGTCTGATACGGGGGGAGAGAGGAACTGGGGTGTGGCTGATACAGGGAAGAGAGCTGAACTGGGGTGTGTCTGATACAGGGGGGAGAGAGGAACTGGGATGTGTCTGATACAGGGAAGAGAGAGGATCTGGGGTGTGTCTGATACAAGGGAGAGAGAGGAACTGGGGCGTGTCTGATACAGGGGGGAGAGAGGAACTGGGGAGTGTCTGTTACAGGGGGAGAGTGAGGTACTGGGGTGTGTCTGATACAGTAGAGAGAGAGGAACTGGGGTGTGTCTGATACAGGGGAGGGAGAGTAACTGGGGTGTGTCTGATACAGGGGGGAGAGAGAGGTACTGGGGTGTGTCTGATACAAGGGGGAGAGAGAGGAACTGGGGTGTGTCTGATACAGGGGAGAGAGAGGAACTGGGGTGTGTCTGATACAGGGGGGAGAGAGGAACTGGGGTGTGTCTGATACAGGGGGGAGAGAGGAACTGGGATGTGTCTGATACAGGGGAGAGAGGGGAACTGGGGTGTGTCTGATACAGGGGGGAGAGAGAGGAACTGGGGTGTGTCTGATACAGAGGAGAGAGAGGAACTGGGGTGTGTCTCATACAGGGGGGAGAGAGGAACTGGGGTGTGTCTGATACAGGGAAGAGAGAGGAACTGGGGTGTGTCTGACACGGGAGAGAGGGGAACTAGGGTGTGTCTGATACAGTGCAGAGAGAGGAACTGGGGTGTGTCTGATACTGGGGGGAGAGAGGAACTGGGATGTGTCTGATACAGGTAAGAGAGAGGAACTGGGGTGTGTCTGATACACAGGGGAGAGAGGAACTGGGGTGTGTCTGAAACAGGGGGAGAGAGAGGAACTGGGGTGTGTCTGATACAGGGGGGAGGGAGAGGAACTGGGGTGTGTCTGATACAGGGGGGAGAGAGGAACTGGGATGTGTCTGATACAGGGAAAAGAGAGGATCTGGGGTGTGTCTGATACAAGGCAGAGAGAGGAACTGGGGCGTGTCTGATACAGGGGTGAGAGAGGAACTGGGGAGTGTCTGATACAGGGGGAGAGTGAGGTACTGGGGTGTGTCTGATACAGGGGAGAGAGAGGAACTGGGGTGTGTCTGATACAGGGGAGGGAGAGTAACTGGGGTGTGTCTGATACAGGGGGGAGAGAGAGGTACTGGGGTGTGTCTGATACAGGGGGGAGAGAGAGGAACTGGGGTGTGTCTGATACAGGGGGGAGAGAGAGGAACTGGTGTGTGTCTGATACAGGGGAGAGAGAGGAACTGGGGGGTGTCTGATACAGGGAGGATAGAGGATCTGGGGTGTGTCTGATACAGGGGGGAGAGAGGAACTGGGGTGTGTCTGATACAGGGGAGAGAGGGGAACTGGGGTGTGTCTGATACAGGGGGGAGAGAGGAACTGGGTGTGTCTGATACAGGGGGGAGAGAGGAACTGGGGTGTGTCTGATACAGGGAAGAGAGAGCAACAGGTGTGTCTGACACAGGGGAGAGAGAGGAACTGGGGTGTGTCTGATACAGTGGAGAGAGAGGAACTCGGGTGTCTCTCATACAGGGGGGAGAGAGGAACTGGGATGTGTCTGATACAGGTAAGAGAGAGCAACTGGGGTGTGTCTGATACACAGGGGAGAGAGGAACTGGGGTGTGTCTGATACAGGGGAGAGAGAGGATCTGGGGTGTGTCTGATACAGGGGGAGAGAGAGGAAGTGGGGTGTGTCTGATACAGGGAAGAGAGAGGAACTGGGGTGTGTCTGACACGGGAGAGAGAGGAACTAGAGTGTGTCTGATACAGTGCAGAGAGAGGAACTGGGGTGTGTCTGATACAGGGGGGAGAGAGGAACTGGGATGAGTCTGATACAGGTAAGAGAGAGGAACTGGGGTGTGTCTGACATGGGAGAGAGAGGTACTAGGGTGTGTCTGATACAGTGCAGAGAGAGGAACTGGGGTGTGTCTGATACAGGGGGGAGGGAGAGGAACTGGGGTGTGTCTGATACAGGGGGGAGAGAGAGGAACTGGGGTGTGTCTGATACAGGGGAGAAAGAGGAACTGGGGTGTGTCTGATACAGGGGGGAGAGAGGAACTGGGGGGTGTCTGATACGGGGGGAGAGAGGAACTGGGGTGTGTCTGATACAGGGAAGAGAGCGGAACTGGGGTGTGTCTGATACAGGGGGGAGAGAGGAACTGGGATGTGTCTGATACAGGGAAGAGAGAGGATCTGGGGTGTGTCTGATACAAGGGAGAGAGAGGAACTGGGGCGTGTCTGATACAGGGGTTAGAGAGGAACTGGGGAGTGTCTGATACAGGGGGAGAGTGAGGTACTGGGGTGTGTCTGATACAGTAGAGAGAGAGGAACTGGGGTGTGTCTGATACAGGGGAGGGAGAGTAACTGGGGTGTGTCTGATACAGGGGGGAGAGAGAGGAACTGGTGTGTGTCTGATACAGGGGAGAGAGAGGAACTGGGGGGTGTCTGATACAGGGGGGAGAGAGGATCTGGGGTGTGTCTGATACAGGGGGGAGAGAGGAACTGGGGTGTGTCTGATACAGGGGAGAGAGGGGAACTGGTGTGTGTCTGATACAGGGGGGAGAGAGGAACTGGGTGTGTCTGATACAGGGGGGAGAGAGGAACTGGGGTGTGTCTGATACAGGGAAGAGAGAGCAACAGGTGTGTCTGACACAGGGGAGAGAGAGGAACTGGGTTGTGTCTGATACAGTGAAGAGAGAGGAACTCGGGTGTGTCTGATACAGGGGGGAGAGAGGAACTGGGATGTGTCTGATACAGGTAAGAGAGAGCAACTGGGGTGTGTCTGATACACAGGGGAGAGAGGAACTGGGGTCTGTCTGATACAGGGGAGAGAGAGGATCTGGGGTGTGTCTGATACAGGGGGAGAGAGAGGAATTGGGGTGTGTCTGATACGGGGGAGAGAGGAACTGGGGCGTGTCTGACACAGGGGGAGAGTGAGGAACTGGGGTGTGTCTGATACAGGAGAAAGAGAGGAACTGGGGTGTGTCTGATACAGGGAGGAGAACGGAACTGGGGTGTGTCTGATACAGGGGGGAGAGAGGAACTGGGGTGTGTCTGATACAGGGAAGAGAGAGGAACTTGGGTGTGTCTGATACAAGGGAGAGAGAGGAACTGGGGCGTGTCTGATACAGGGGGGAGACAGGAACTGGGGAGTGTCTGATTCAGGGGGATAGTGAGGTACTGGGGTGTGTCTGATACAGTAGAGAGAGAGGAACTGGGGTCTGTCTGATACAGGGGAGGGAGAGGAACTGGGGTGTGTCTGATACAGGGGGGAGAGAGAGGAACTGGGGTGTGTCTGATACAGGGGGGAGAGAGAGGAACTGGGGTGTGTCTGACACAGGGGGGAGAGAGAGGAACTGGTGTGTGTCTGATACAGGGGAGAGAGAGGATCTGGGGTGTGTCTGATACAGGGGGGAGAGAGGAACTGGGGTGTGTCTGATACAGGGGAGAGAGGGGAACTGGGGTGTGTCTGATACAGGGGGGAGAGAGGAACTGGGGTGTGTCTGATACAGGGGAGAGAGAGGAACTGGGGTGTGTCTGATACAGGGGTGAGAGAGGAACTGTGGTGTGTCTGATACAGGGGAGAGAGAGGAACTCGGGCGTGTCTGATACAGGGAAGAGAGCGGAACTGGGGTGTGTCTGATACAGGGGGGAGAGAGAAACTGGGGTGTGTCTGATACAGGGAAGAGAGACGAACTGGGGTGTGTCTGATACAGGGGGGAGAGAGGAACTGGGGTGTGTCTGATACAAGGAGGAGAGGGAGGATCTCGGGTGTGTCTGATACATGGGAGAGAGAGGATCTGGGGTGTGTCTGATACAGGGGAGAGAGAGGAACTGGGGTGTGGCTGATACATGGGGGAGTGAGGAACTGGGGTGTGTCTGATACAGGGGGGAGAGAGGAACTGGGATATGTCTGATACAGGGGGAAGAGAGTAACTGGGGGGTGTCTGATACAGGGGGGAGAGAGAGGATCTGGGGTGTGTCTGATACAGGGGAGAGAGAGGATCTGGGGTGTGTCTGATACAGGGGGAGAGAGAGGAACTGGTGTGTTTCTGATACAGGGGGGAGGGAGAGGAACTGGGGTGTGTCTGATACAGGGGGGAGAGAGAGGAACTGGGGTGTGTCTGATACAGGGAAGAGAGAGGAACTGGGGTGTGTCTGACACGGGAGAGAGAGGAACTAGGGTGTGTCTGATACAGTGCAGAGAGAGGAACTGGGGTGTGTCTGATACAGGGGGGAGAGAGGAACTGGGATGAGTCTGATACAGGTAAGAGAGAGGAACTGGGGTGTGTCTGACATGGGAGAGAGAGTAACTGGGGTGTGTCTGATACAGGGGGGAGAGAGAGGTACTGGGGTGTGTCTGATACAAGGGGGAGAGAGGAACTGGGGAGTGTCTGATTCAGGGGGATAGTGAGGTACTGGGGTGTGTCTGATACAGTAGAGAGAGAGGAACTGGGGTCTGTCTGATACAGGGGAGGGAGAGGAACTGGGGTGTGTCTGATACAGGGGGGAGAGAGAGGAACTGGGGTGTGTCTGATACAGGGGGGAGAGAGAGGAACTGGGGTGTGTCTGACACAGGGGGGAGAGAGAGGACCTGGTGTGTGTCTGATACAGGGGAGAGAGAGGATCTGGGGTGTGTCTGATACAGGGGGGAGAGAGGAACTGGGGTGTGTCTGATACAGGGGAGAGAGGGGAACTGGGGTGTGTCTGATACAGGGGGGAGAGAGGAACTGGGGTGTGTCTGATACAGGGGAGAGAGAGGAACTGGGGTGTGTCTGATACAGGGGTGAGAGAGGAACTGTGGTGTGTCTGATACAGGGGAGAGAGAGGAACTCGGGCGTGTCTGATACAGGGAAGAGAGCGGAACTGGGGTGTGTCTGATACAGGGGGGAGAGAGAAACTGGGGTGTGTCTGATACAGGGAAGAGAGACGAACTGGGGTGTGTCTGATACAGGGGGGAGAGAGGAACTGGGGTGTGTCTGATACAAGGAGGAGAGGGAGGATCTGGGGTGTGTCTGATACATGGGAGAGTGAGGATCTGGGGTGTGTCTGATACAGGGGAGAGAGAGGAACTGGGGTGTGTCTGATACATGGGGGAGAGAGGAACTGGGGTGTGTCTGATACAGGGGGGAGAGAGGAACTGGGATGTGTCTGATACAGGGGGAAGAGAGGAACTGGGGGGTGTCTGATACAGGGGGGAGAGAGAGGATCTGGGGTGTGTCTGATACAGGGGAGAGAGAGGATCTGGGGTGTGTCTGATACAGGGGAGAGAGAGGAACTGGGGTGTGTCTGATACAGCGGGGAGAGAGGAACTGGGGTGTGTCTGATACAAGGGGGAGAGAGAGGATCTGGGGTGTGTCTGATACAGGGGAGAGAGAGGATCTGGGGTGTGTCTGATACAGGGGAGAGAGAGGAACTGGGATGAGTCTGATACAGGTAAGAGAGAGGAACTGGGGTGTGTCTGACATGGGAGAGAGAGTAACTGGGGTGTGTCTGATACAGGGGGGAGAGAGAGGTACTGGGGTGTGTCTGATACAAGGGGGAGAGAGGAACTGGGGAGTGTCTGATTCAGGGGGATAGTGAGGTACTGGGGTGTGTCTGATACAGTAGAGAGAGAGGAACTGGGGTCTGTCTGATACAGGGGAGGGAGAGGAACTGGGGTGTGTCTGATACAGGGGGGAGAGAGAGGAACTGGGGTGTGTCTGATACAGGGGGGAGAGAGAGGAACTGGGGTGTGTCTGACACAGGGGGGAGAGAGAGGACCTGGTGTGTGTCTGATACAGGGGAGAGAGAGGATCTGGGGTGTGTCTGATACAGGGGGGAGAGAGGAACTGGGGTGTGTCTGATACAGGGGAGAGAGGGGAACTGGGGTGTGTCTGATACAGGGGGGAGAGAGGAACTGGGGTGTGTCTGATACAGGGGAGAGAGAGGAACTGGGGTGTGTCTGATACAGGGGTGAGAGAGGAACTGTGGTGTGTCTGATACAGGGGAGAGAGAGGAACTCGGGCGTGTCTGATACAGGGAAGAGAGCGGAACTGGGGTGTGTCTGATACAGGGGGGAGAGAGAAACTGGGGTGTGTCTGATACAGGGAAGAGAGACGAACTGGGGTGTGTCTGATACAGGGGGGAGAGAGGAACTGGGGTGTGTCTGATACAAGGAGGAGAGGGAGGATCTGGGGTGTGTCTGATACATGGGAGAGTGAGGATCTGGGGTGTGTCTGATACAGGGGAGAGAGAGGAACTGGGGTGTGTCTGATACATGGGGGAGAGAGGAACTGGGGTGTGTCTGATACAGGGGGGAGAGAGGAACTGGGATGTGTCTGATACAGGGGGAAGAGAGGAACTGGGGGGTGTCTGATACAGGGGGGAGAGAGAGGATCTGGGGTGTGTCTGATACAGGGGAGAGAGAGGATCTGGGGTGTGTCTGATACAGGGGAGAGAGAGGAACTGGGGTGTGTCTGATACAGCGGGGAGAGAGGAACTGGGGTGTCTCTGATACAAGGGGGAGAGAGAGGATCTGGGGTGTGTCTGATACAGGGGAGAGAGAGGATCTGGGGTGTGTCTGATACAGGGGAGAGAGAGGAACTGGGGTGTGTCTGATACAGGGGGGAGAGAGGAACTGGGGTGTGTCTGATACAGGGGGGAGAGAGGAACTGGGATGTGTCTGATACAGGGGGAAGAGAGTAACTGGGGGGTGTCTGATACAGGGGGGAGAGAGAGGATCTGGGGTGTGTCTGATACAGGGGAGAGAGAGGATCTGGGGTGTGTCTGATACAGGGGGAGAGCGAGGAACTGGTGTGTTTCTGATACAGGGGGGAGGGAGAGGAACTGGGGAGTGTCTGATACAGGGGGGAGAGAGAGGAACTGGGGTGTGTCTGATACAGGGAAGAGAGAGGAACTGGGGTGTGTCTGACACGGGAGAGAGAGGAACTAGGGTGTGTCTGATACAGTGCAGAGAGAGGAACTGGGGTGTGTCTGATACAGGGGGGAGAGAGGAACTGGGATGAGTCTGATACAGGTAAGAGAGAGGAACTGGGGTGTGTCTGACATGGGAGAGAGAGGAACTAGGGTGTGTCTGATACAGTGCAGAGAGAGGAACTGGGGTGTGTCTGATACAGGGGGGAGGGAGAGGAACTGGGGTGTGTCTGATACAGGGGGGAGAGAGAGGAACTGGGGTGTGTCTGATACAGGGGAGAAAGAGGAACTGGGGTGTGTCTGATACAGGGGGGAGAGAGGAACTGGGGGGTGTCTGATACGGGGGGAGAGAGGAACTGGGGTGTGTCTGATACAGGGAAGAGAGCGGAACTGGGGTGTGTCTGATACAGGGGGGAGAGAGGAACTGGGATGTGTCTGATACAGGGAAGAGAGAGGATCTGGGGTGTGTCTGATACAAGGGAGAGAGAGGAACTGGGGCGTGTCTGATACAGGGTGGAGAGAGGAACTGGGGAGTGTCTGTTACAGTGGGAGAGTGAGGTACTGGGGTGTGTCTGATACAGTAGAGAGAGAGGAACTGGGGTGTGTCTGATACAGGGGAAGGAGAGTAACTGGGGTGTGTCTGATACAGGGGGGAGAGAGAGGTACTGGGGTGTGTCCGATACAAGGGGGAGAGAGAGGAACTGGGGTGTGTCTGATACAGGGGAGAGAGAGGAACTGGGGTGTGTCTGATACAGTGGGGAGAGAGGAACTGGGGTGTGTCTGATACAGGGGGGAGAGAGGAACTGGGATGTGTCTGATACAGGGGAGAGAGGGGAACTGGGGTGTGTCTGATACAGGGGGGAGAGAGAGGAACTGGGGTGTGTCTGATACAGAGGAGAGAGAGGAACTGGGGTGTGTCTCATACAGGGGGGAGAGAGGAACTGGGGTGTGTCTGATACAGGGAAGAGAGAGGAACTGGGGTGTGTCTGACACGGGAGAGAGGGGAACTAGGGTGTGTCTGATACAGTGCAGAGAGAGGAACTGGGGTGTGTCTGATACTGGGGGGAGAGAGGAACTGGGATGTGTCTGATACAGGAAAGAGAGAGGAACTGGGGTGTGTCTGATACACAGGGGAGAGAGGAACTGGGGTGTGTCTGATACAGGGGGAGAGAGAGGAACTGGGGTGTGTCTGATACAGGGGGGAGGGAGAGGAACTGGGGTGTGTCTGATACAGGGGGGAGAGAGAGGAACTGGGGTGTGTCTGATACAGGGAAGAGAGAGGAACTGGGGTGTGTCTGACACGGGAGAGAGAGGAACTAGGGTTTGTCTGATACAGTGCAGAGAGAGGAACTGGGGTGTGTCTGATACAGGGGGGAGAGAGGAACTAGGATGAGTCTGATACAGGTAAGAGAGAGGAACTGGGGTGTGTCTGACATGGGAGAGAGAGGAACTAGGGTGTGTCTGATACAGTGCAGAGAGAGGAACTGGGGTGTGTCTGATACAGGGGGGAGGGAGAGGAACTGGGGTGTATCTGATACAGGGGGGAGAGAGAGGAACTGGGGTGTGTCTGATACAGGGGAGAAAGAGGAACTGGGGTGTATCTGATACAGTGGGGAGAGAGGAACTGGTGGGTGTCTGATACGGGGGGAGAGAGGAACTGGGGTGTGTCTGATACAGGGAAGAGAGCGGAACTGGGGTGTGTCTGATACAGGGGGGAGAGAGGAACTGGGATGTGTCTGATACAGGGAAAAGAGAGGATCTGGGGTGTGTCTGATACAAGGCAGAGAGAGGAACTGGGGCGTGTCTGATACAGGGGTGAGAGAGGAACTGCGGAGTGTCTGATACAGGGGGAGAGTGAGGTACTGGGGTGTGTCTGATACAGGGGAGAGAGAGGAACTGGGGTGTGTCTGATACAGGGGAGGGAGAGAAACTGGGGTGTGTCTGATACAGGGGGGAGAGAGAGGTACTGGGGTGTGTCTGATACAGGGGGGAGAGAGAGGAACTGGGGTGTGTCTGATACAGGGGGGAGAGAGAGGAACTGGTGTGTGTCTGATACAGGGGATAGAGAGGAACTGGGGGGTGTCTGATACAGGGGGGATAGAGGATCTGGGGTGTGTCTGATACAGGGGGGAGAGAGGAACTGGGGTGTGTCTGATACAGGGGAGAGAGGGGAACTGGGGTGTGTCTGATACAGGGGGGAGAGAGAAACTGGGTGTTTCTGATACAGGGGGGAGAGAGGAACTGGGGGTGTCTGATACAGGGAAGAGAGAGCAACAGGTGTGTCTGACACAGGGGAGAGAGAGGAACTGGGGTGTGTCTGATACAGTGGAGAGAGAGGAACTCGGGTGTGTCTGATACAGGGGGGAGAGAGGAACTGGGATGTGTCTGATACAGGTAAGAGAGCAACTGGGGTGTGTCTGATACACAGGGGAGAGAGGAACTGGGGTGTGTCTGATACAGGGGAGAGAGAGGATCTGGGGTGTGTCTGATACAGGGGGAGAGAGAGGAAGTGGGGTGTGTCTGATACAGGGGGGAGAGAGGAACTGGGGCGTGTCTGACACAGGGGGAGAGTGAGGAACTGGGGTGTGTCTGATACAGGAGAAAGAGAGGAACTGGTGTGTGTCTGATACAGGGGAGAGAGAGGAACTGGGGTGTGTCTGATACAGGGGGGAGAGAGAGGAACTGGGGTGTGTCTGATACAGGGGGGAGAGAGGAACTGGGATGTGTCTGATACAGGGAAGAGAGAGGATCTGGGGTGTGTCTGATACAAGGGAGAGAGAGGAACTGGGGCGTGTCTGATACAGGGTGGAGAGAGGAACTGGGGAGTGTCTGTTACAGGGGGAGAGTGAGGTACTGGGGTGTGTCTGATACAGTAGAGAGAGAGGAACTGGGGTGTGTCTGATACAGGGGAGGGAGAGTAACTGGGGTGTGTCTGATACAGGGGGGAGAGAGAGGTACTGGGGTGTGTCTGATACAAGGGGGAGAGAGAGGAACTGGGGTGTGTCTGATACAGGGGAGAGAGAGGAACTGGGGTGTGTCTGATACAGTGGGGAGAGAGGAACTGGGGTGTGTCTGATACAGGGGGGAGAGAGGAACTGGGATGTGTCTGATACAGGGGAGAGAGGGGAACTGGGGTGTGTCTGATACAGGGGGGAGAGAGAGGAACTGGGGTGTGTCTGATACAGAGGAGAGAGAGGAACTGGGGTGTGTCTCATACAGGGGGAGAGAGGAACTGGGGTGTGTCTGATACAGGGAAGAGAGAGGAACTGGGGTGTGTCTGACACGGGAGAGAGGGGAACTAGGGTGTGTCTGATACAGTGCAGAGAGAGGAACTGGGGTGTGTCTGATACTGGGGGGAGAGAGGAACTGGGATGTGTCTGATACAGGAAAGAGAGAGGAACTGGGGTGTGTCTGATACACAGGGGAGAGAGGAACTGGGGTGTGTCTGATACAGGGGGAGAGAGAGGAACTGGGGTGTGTCTGATACAGGGGGGAGGGAGAGGAACTGGGGTGTGTCTGATACAGGGGGGAGAGAGAGGAACTGGGGTGTGTCTGATACAGGGAAGAGAGAGGAACTGGGGTGTCTGACACGGGAGAGAGAGGAACTAGGGTTTGTCTGATACAGTGCAGAGAGAGGAACTGGGGTGTGTCTGATACAGGGGGGAGAGAGGAACTAGGATGAGTCTGATACAGGTAAGAGAGAGGAACTGGGGTGTGTCTGACATGGGAGAGAGAGGAACTAGGGTGTGTCTGATACAGTGCAGAGAGAGGAACTGGGGTGTGTCTGATACAGGGGGGAGGGAGAGGAACTGGGGTGTATCTGATACAGGGGGGAGAGAGAGGAACTGGGGTGTGTCTGATACAGGGGAGAAAGAGGAACTGGGGTGTATCTGATACAGTGGGGAGAGAGGAACTGGTGGGTGTCTGATACGGGGGGAGAGAGGAACTGGGGTGTGTCTGATACAGGGAAGAGAGCGGAAGTGGGGTGTGTCTGATACAGGGGGGAGAGAGGAACTGGGATGTGTCTGATACAGGGAAAAGAGAGGATCTGGGGTGTGTCTGATACAAGGCAGAGAGAGGAACTGGGCGTGTCTGATACAGGGGTGAGAGAGGAACTGCGGAGTGTCTGATACAGGGGGAGAGTGAGGTACTGGGGTGTGTCTGATACAGGGGAGAGAGAGGAACTGGGGTGTGTCTGATACAGGGGAGGGAGAGAAACTGGGGTGTGTCTGATACAGGGGGGAGAGAGAGGTACTGGGGTGTGTCTGATACAGGGGGGAGAGAGAGGAACTGGGGTGTGTCTGATACAGGGGGGAGAGAGAGGAACTGGTGTGTGTCTGATACAGGGAGAGAGAGGAACTGGGGGGTGTCTGATACAGGGGGATAGAGGATCTGGGGTGTGTCTGATACAGGGGGGAGAGAGGAACTGGGGTGTGTCTGATACAGGGGAGAGAGGGGAACTGGGGTGTGTCTGATACAGGGGGGAGAGAGAAACTGGGTGTTTCTGATACAGGGGGGAGAGAGGAACTGGGGGTGTCTGATACAGGGAAGAGAGAGCAACAGTGTGTCTGACACAGGGGAGAGAGAGGAACTGGGGTGTGTCTGATACAGTGGAGAGAGAGGAACTCGGGTGTGTCTGATACAGGGGGGAGAGAGGAACTGGGATGTGTCTGATACAGGTAAGAGAGCAACTGGGGTGTGTCTGATACACAGGGGAGAGAGGAACTGGGGTGTGTCTGATACAGGGGAGAGAGAGGATCTGGGGTGTGTCTGATACAGGGGGAGAGAGAGGAAGTGGGGTGTGTCTGATACAGGGGGGAGAGAGGAACTGGGGCGTGTCTGACACAGGGGGAGAGTGAGGAACTGGGGTGTGTCTGATACAGGAGAAAGAGAGGAACTGGTGTGTGTCTGATACAGGGGAGAGAGAGGAACTGGGGTGTGTCTGATACAGGGGGGAGAGAGAGGAACTGGGGTGTGTCTGATACAGGGAGGAGAGCGGAACTGGGTGTATCTGATACAGGGGGGAGAGAGGAACTGGGGTGTGTCTGATACAGGGAAGAGAGAGGAACTTGGGTGTGTCTGATACAAGGGAGAGAGAGGAACTGGGGCGTGTCTGATACAGAGGGGAGAGAGGAACTGGGAGTGTCTGATACAGGGGGATAGTGAGGTACTGGGGTGTGTCTGATACAGTAGAGAGAGAGGAACTGGGGTCTGTCTGATACAGGGGAGGGAGAGGAACTGGGGTGTGTCTGATACAGGGGGGAGAGAGAGGAACTGGGGTGTGTCTGATACAGGGGGAGAGAGAGGAACTGGGGTGTGTCTGACACAGGGGGGAGAGAGAGGAACTGGTGTGTGTCTGATACAGGGAGAGAGAGGATCTGGGGTGTGTCTGATACAGGGGGGAGAGAGGAACTGGGGTGTGTCTGATACAGGGGAGAGAGGGGAACTGGGGTGTGTCTGATACAGGGGGGAGAGAGGAACTGGGGTGTGTCTGATACAGGGGAGAGAGAGGAACTGGGGTGAGTCTGATACAGGGGTGAGAGAGGAACTGTGGTGTGTCTGATACAGGGGAGAGAGAGGAACTCGGGCGTGTCTGATACAGGAAGAGAGCGGAACTGGGGTGTGTCTGATACAGGGGGGAGAGAGAAACTGGGGTGTGTCTGATACAGGAAGAGAGACGAACTGGGGTGTGTCTGATACAGGGGGGAGAGAGGAACTGGGGTGTGTCTGATACAGGGGAGAGAGAGGATCTGGGGTGTGTCTGATACAGGGGGAGAGAGAGGAAGTGGGGTGTGTCTGATACAGAGGGGAGAGAGGAACTGGGGCGTGTCTGACACAGGGGGAGAGTGAGGAACTGGGGTGTGTCTGATACAGGAGAAAGAGAGGAACTGTGGTGTGTCTGATACAGGGGAGAGAGAGGAACTGGGGTGTGTCTGATACAGGGGTGAGAGAGGAACTGTGGTGTGCCTGATACAGGGGAGAGAGAGGAACTCGGGCGTGTCTGATACAGGAAGAGAGCGGAACTGGGGTGTGTCTGATACAGGGGGGAGAGAGAAACTGGGGTGTGTCTGATACAGGGAAGAGAGACGAACTGGGGTGTGTCTGATACAGGGGGAGAGAGGAACTGGGGTGTGTCTGATACAAGGAGGAGAGGGAGGATCTGGGGTGTGTCTGATACATGGGAGAGAGAGGATCTGGGGTGTGTCTGATACAGGGGAGAGAGAGGAACTGGGGTGTCTCTGATACATGGGGGAGAGAGGAACTGGGGTGTGTCTGATACAGGGGGGAGAGAGGAACTGGGATGTGTCTGATACAGGGGGAAGAGAGGAACTGGGGGGTGTCTGATACAGGGGGGAGAGAGAGGATCTGGGGTGTGTCTGATACAGGGGAGAGAGAGGATCTGGGGTGTGTCTGATACAGGGGAGAGAGAGGAACTGGGGTGTGTCTGATACAGCGGGGAGAGAGGAACTGGGGTGTGTCTGATACAAGGGGGAGAGAGAGGATCTGGGGTGTGTCTGATACAGGGGAGAGAGAGGATCTGGGGTGTGTCTGATACAGGGGAGAGAGAGGAACTGGGGTGTGTCTGATACAGGGGGGAGAGAGGAACTGGGGTGTGTCTGATACAGGGGGAGAGAGGAACTGGGATGTGTCTGATGCAGGGGGAAGAGAGTAACTGGGGGGTGTCTGATACAGGGGGGAGAGAGAGGATCTGGGGTGTGTCTGATACAGGGGAGAGAGAGGATCTGGGGTGTGTCTGATACAGGGGGAGAGAGAGGAACTGGTGTGTTTCTGATACAGGGGGCAGGGAGAGGAACTGGGGAGTGTCTGATACAGGGGGGAGAGAGAGGAACTGGGGTGTGTCTGATACAGGGAAGAGAGAGGAACTGGGGTGTGTCTGACACGGGAGAGAGAGGAACTAGGGTGTGTCTGATACAGTGCAGAGAGAGGAACTGGGGTGTGTCTGATACAGGGGGGAGAGAGGAACTGGGATGAGTCTGATACAGGTAAGAGAGAGGAACTGGGGTGTGTCTGACATGGGAGAGAGAGGTACTAGGGTGTGTCTGATACAGTGCAGAGAGAGGAACTGGGGTGTGTCTGATACAGGGGGGAGGGCGAGGAACTGGGGTGTGTCTGATACGGGGGGAGAGAGAGGAACTGGGGTGTGTCTGATACAGGGGAGAAAGAGGAACTGGGGTGTGTCTGATACAGGGGGGAGAGAGGAACTGGGGGGTGTCTGATACGGGGGGAGAGAGGAACTGGGGTGTGTCTGATACAGGGAAGAGAGCGGAACTGGGGTGTGTCTGATACAGGGGGGAGAGAGGAACTGGGATGTGTCTGATACAGGGAAGAGAGAGTATCTGGGGTGTGTCTGATACAAGGGAGAGAGAGGAACTGGGGCGTGTCTGATACAGGGGTTAGAGAGGAACTGGGGAGTGTCTGATACAGGGGGAGAGTGAGGTACTGGGGTGTGTCTGATACAGTAGAGAGAGAGGAACTGGGTGTGTCTGATACAGGGGAGGGAGAGTAACTGGGTGTGTCTGATACAGGGGGGAGAGAGAGGTACTGGGGTGTGTCTGATACAAGGGGGAGAGAGAGGAACTGGGGTGTGTCTGATACAGGGGAGAGAGAGGAACTGGAGTGTGTCTGATACAGGGGGGAGAGAGGAACTGGGGTGTGTCTGATACAGGGGGGAGAGAGGAACTGGGATGTGTCTGATACAGGGGAGAGAGGGGAACTGGGGTGTGTCTGATACAGAGGAGAGAGAGGAACTGGGGTGTGTCTCATACAGGGGGGAGAGAGGAACTGGGTTGTGTCTGATACAGGGAAGAGAGAGGAACTGGGGTTGTGTCTGACACGGGAGAGAGGGGAACTAGGGTGTGTCTGATACAGTGCAGAGAGAGGAACTGGGGTGTGTCTGATACTGGGGGGAGAGAGGAACTGGGATGTGTCTGATACAGGAAAGAGAGAGGAACTGGGGTGTGTCTGATACACAGGGGAGAGAGGAACTGGGGTGTGTCTGATACAGGGGGGAGAGAGAGGAACTGGGGTGTGTCTGATACAGGGGGGAGGGAGAGGAACTGGGTGTGTCTGATACAGGGGGGAGAGAGAGGAACTGGGGTGTGTCTGATACAGGAAGAGAGAGGAACTGGGGTGTGTCTGACACGGGAGAGAGAGGAACTAGGGTATGTCTGATACAGTGCAGAGAGAGGAACTGGGGTGTGTCTGATACAGGGGGGAGAGAGGAACTAGGATGAGTCTGATACAGGTAAGAGAGAGGAACTGGGGTGTGTCTGACATGGGAGAGAGAGGAACTAGGGTGTGTCTGATACAGTGCAGAGAGAGGAACTGGGGTGTGTCTGATACAGGGGGAGGGAGAGGAACTGGGGTGTGTCTGATACAGGGGGGAGAGAGAGGAACTGGGGTGTGTCTGATACAGGGGAGAAAGAGGAACTGGGGTGTATCTGATACAGTGGGGAGAGAGGAACTGGGTGGTGTCTGATACGGGGGGAGAGAGGAACTGGGGTGTCTCTGATACAGGGAAGAGAGCGGAACTGGGGTGTGTCTGATACAGGGGGAGAGAGGAACTGGGATGTGTCTGATACAGGAAAAGAGAGGATCTGGGGTGTGTCTGATACAAGGCAGAGAGAGGAACTGGGGCGTGTCTGATACAGGGGTGAGAGAGGAACTGCGGAGTGTCTGATACAGGGGGAGAGTGAGGTACTGGGGTGTGTCTGATACAGGGGAGAGAGAGGAACTGGGGTGTGTCTGATACAGGGGAGGGAGAGTAACTGGTGTGTGTCTGATACAGGGGGAGAGAGAGGTACTGGGGTGTGTCTGATACACGGGGAGAGAGAGGAACTGGGGTGTGTCTGATACAGGGGGGAGAGAGAGGAACTGGTGTGTGTCTGATACAGGGGAGAGAGAGGAACTGGGATGTGTCTGATACAGGGAAGAGAGAGTATCTGGCGTGTGTCTGATACAAGGGAGAGAGAGGAACTGGGCGTGTCTGATACAGGGGTTAGAGAGGAACTGGGGAGTGTCTGATACAGGGGGAGAGTGAGGTACTGGGTGTGTCTGATACAGTAGAGAGAGAGGAACTGGGTGTGTCTGATACAGGGAGGGAGAGTAACTGGGGTGTGTCTGATACAGGGGGGAGAGAGAGGTACTGGGGTGTGTCTGATACAAGGGGGAGAGAGAGGAACTGGGGTGTGTCTGATACAGGGAGAGAGAGGAACTGGAGTGTGTCTGATACAGGGGGGAGAGGAACTGGGGTGTGTCTGATACAGGGGGAGAGAGGAACTGGGATGTGTCTGATACAGGGGAGAGAGGGGAACTGGGGTGTGTCTGATACAGAGGAGAGAGAGGAACTGGGGTGTGTCTCATACAGGGGGGAGAGAGGAACTGGGTTGTGTCTGATACAGGGAAGAGAGAGGAACTGGGGTGTGTCTGACACGGGAGAGAGGGGAACTAGGGTGTGTCTGATACAGTGCAGAGAGAGGAACTGGGGTGTGTCTGATACTGGGGGGAGAGAGGAACTGGGATGTGTCTGATACAGGAAAGAGAGAGGAACTGGGGTGTGTCTGATACACAGGGGAGAGAGGAACTGGGGTGTGTCTGATACAGGGGGAGAGAGAGGAACTGGGGTGTGTCTGATACAGGGGGGAGGAGAGGAACTGGGGTGTGTCTGATACAGGGGGAGAGAGAGGAACTGGGGTGTGTCTGATACAGGGAAGAGAGAGGAACTGGGGTGTGTCTGACACGGGAGAGAGAGGAACTAGGGTATGTCTGATACAGTGCAGAGAGAGGAACTGGGGTGTGTCTGATACAGGGGGGAGAGAGGAACTAGGATGAGTCTGATACAGGTAAGAGAGAGGAACTGGGGTGTGTCTGACATGGGAGAGAGAGGAACTAGGGTGTGTCTGATACAGTGCAGAGAGAGGAACTGGGGTGTGTCTGATACAGGGGGGAGGAGAGGAACTGGGGTGTGTCTGATACAGGGGGGAGAGAGAGGAACTGGGGTGTGTCTGATACAGGGGAGAAGAGGAACTGGGGTGTATCTGATACAGTGGGGAGAGAGGAACTGGGTGGTGTCTGATACGGGGGGAGAGAGGAACTGGGGTGTCTCTGATACAGGGAAGAGAGCGGAACTGGGGTGTGTCTGATACAGGGGGGAGAGAGGAACTGGGATGTGTCTGATACAGGGAAAAGAGAGGATCTGGGGTGTGTCTGATACAAGGCAGAGAGAGGAACTGGGGCGTGTCTGATACAGGGGTGAGAGAGGAACTGCGGAGTGTCTGATACAGGGGGAGAGTGAGGTACTGGGGTGTGTCTGATACAGGGGAGAGAGAGGAACTGGGGTGTGTCTGATACAGGGGAGGGAGAGTAACTGGGGTGTGTCTGATACAGGGGGGAGAGAGAGGTACTGGGGTGTGTCTGATACACGGGGGAGAGAGAGGAACTGGGGTGTGTCTGATACAGGGGGGAGAGAGAGGAACTGGTGTGTGTCTGATACAGGGGAGAGAGAGGAACTGGGGGGTGTCTGATACAGGGGGGATAGAGGATCTGGGGTGTGTCTGATACAGGGGGAGAGAGGAACTGGGGTGTGTCTGATACAGGGGAGAGAGGGGAACTGGGGTGTGTCTGATACAGGGGGGAGAGAGAAACTGGGTGTGTCTGATACAGGGGGGAGAGAGGAACTGGGTGTGTCTGATACAGGGAAGAGAGAGCAACAGGTGTGTCTGACACAGGGGAGAGAGAGGAACTGGGGTGTGTCTGATACAGTGGAGAGAGAGGAACTCGGGTGTGTCTGATACAGGGGGGAGAGAGGAACTGGGATGTGTCTGATACAGGTAAGAGAGAGCAACTGGGGTGTGTCTGATACACAGGGGAGAGAGGAACTGGGGTGTGTCTGATAAGGGGAGAGAGAGGATCTGGGGTGTGTCTGATACAGGGGGAGAGAGAGGAAGTGGGGTGTGTCTGATACAGGGGGGAGAGAGGAACTGGGGCGTGTCTGACACAGGGGGAGAGTGAGGAACTGGGGTGTGTCTGATACAGGAGAAAGAGAGGAACTGGTGTGTGTCTGATACAGGGGAGAGAGAGGAACTGGGGTGTGTCTGATACAGGGGGGAGAGAGAGGAACTCGGGTGTGTCTGATACAGGGAGGAGAGCGGAACTGTGGTGTATCTGATACAGGGGGGAGAGAGGAACTGGGGTGTGTCTGATACAGGGAAGAGAGAGGAACTTGGGTGTGTCTGACACAAGGAGAGAGAGGAACTGGGGCGTGTCTGATACAGAGGGGAGAGAGGAACTGGGGAGTGTCTGATACAGGGGGATAGTGAGGTACTGGGGTGTGTCTGATACAGTAGAGAGAGAGGAACTGGGGTCTGTCTGATACAGGGGAGGGAGAGGAACTGGGGTGTGTCTGATACAGGGGGGAGAGAGAGGAACTGGGGTGTGTCTGATACAGGTACAGGGGGGAGAGAGAGGAACTGGGGTGTGTCTGACACAGGGGGGAGAGAGAGGAACTGGTGTGTGTCTGATACAGGGGAGAGAGAGGATCTGGGGTGTGTCTGATACAGGGGGGAGAGAGGAACTGGGGTGTGTCTGATACAGGGGAG
>NW_027277589.1:0-26646 GCF_030028105.1 Mobula birostris
ACCCCAGTGAGTGTCAGTGTGTATGGGACTGTATCCCAGTGAGTATCAGTGTGTCTGGGGGACTGTATACCAGTGATTGTCACTGTGTGTATGGGACTGTATCCCAGTAAGGGTCAGTGTGTATGGGACTGTATGCTAGTGAGTATCAGTGTGTGTATGGGATTTTACCCCAGTGAGTGTCAGTGTGTGTATGGGACTGTACCCCAGTGAGTATCAGTGTGTCTGCGGGGCTGTATCCCAGTGAGGGTCAGTGTGTGTGGGACTTTATCCCAGTGAGGGTCAGTGTGTGTATGGGACTGTATCCCTGAGATTGTCTGTGTGTGTGGGACTGTATCCCCGTGAGTATCAGTGTGTGTGGGGTCTGTATCCCAGTGATTGTCAGTGTGTGTATGGGACTGTATCCCAGTAACGGTCAGTGTGTGTGGGACTGTATCCCAGTGAGTATCACTGTGTGTGTGGGGCTGTATCCCAGTGAGTGTCAGTGTGTGTGGGACTATCCCAGTGAGGGTCAGTGTGTGTATGGGACTGTACCCCAGTGAGGGTCAGTGGGTGTGGGACTGTATCCCAGTGAGTGTCAGTATGTATGGGACTGTATCCCAGTGAGTGTCAGTGTGTATGGGACTGTATCCCAGTGAAGGCTAGTGTGTGTATGGGACTGTATCCCTGAGAGGGTCAGTGTGTGTAGCACTGTATCCCAGTGAGGGTCAGTGTGTCTGGGAGTGTACTCCAGTGAGTATCAGTGTGTATCGGACTGTACCCCAGTGAGTGTCAGTGTGTCTATGGGACTGTACCCCAGTGAGTATCAGTGTGTGTGTGGGACTGTATCCCAGTGAGTATCAGTGTGTGTGTGGAGTTGTATCCCAGTGAGGGTCAGTGTGTGTGGGACTGTATCCCAATTAGGGTCAGTGTGTGTATGGGACTGTACCCCAGTGAGGGTCAGTGTGTGTGGGACTGTATCCCAGTGAGTATCAGTGTGTGTGTGGGGCTGTACCCAGTGAGGGTCAGTGTGTGTGAGACTGTATCCCAGTGGGGGTCAGTTTGTGTATGAGACTGTATCCCAGTGGGGGTCAGTTTGTATGGGACTGTATCCCAGTGAGGGTCAGTGTGTGTGGGACTGTACCCCAGTGAGTGTCAGTGTGTATGGGACTGTACCCTAGTGAGTGTCAGTGTGTGTATGGGACTGTACCCCAGTGAGTATCAGAGTGTGTATGGGACTGTATCCCAGTGGGGGTCAGTGTGAGTGGGTCTGTAACCCGAGGGGGTCAGTGTGTGTGGGACTGTATCCCAGTGAGTGTCAGTGTGTCTGGGACTGTATCCCATTGAGTGTCAGTGTGTATGGGACTGTATCCCAGTGAGGGTCAGTGTTTGTGGGAGACGATATCCCAGTGAGGGTCATTCTTTGTATGGGACTGCATACCAGTGAGTGTCTGTGTGTGCATGGGACTGTATCCCAGTGGGAGTCAGTGTGTCTGGGACTGTATCCCACTGAGGGTCACTGTGTGTGAGGGACTGTACCCCAGTGAGTGTCAGTGTGTATGGGACTGTATCCCAGATGAGTATCAGTGTGTGTGGGGGACAGTATACCAGTGATTGTCAGTGTGTGTATGGGACTGTATCCCAGTAAGGGTCAGTGTGTGTGGGACTGTATCCCAGTGAGTATCAGTGTGTGTATGGGACTGTGCCCCAGTGAGTGTCAGTGTGTGTATGGGACTGTACCCCAGTGAGTATCGGTGTGTGTGCGGGGCTGTATCCCAGTGAGGGTCAGTGTGTGTATGGGACTGTATCCCAGTGAGGGTCAGTGTGTGTGGGACTGTATCCCAGTGGGGTTCAGTGTGTGTATGAGACTGTATCGCAGTGAGTGTCTGTGTGTGTATGGGACTGTATCCCAGTTGGGGCAGTGTGTATGGGACTGTATCCCAGTGAGGGTCAGTGTGTGTGGGACTCTACCCCCGTGACTGTCAGTGTGTATGGGACTGTACCCTAGTGAGTGTCAGTGTGTGTATGGGACTGTACCCCAGTGAGTATCAGTGTGTGTATGGGACTGTATCCCAGTGGGGGTCAGTGTGAGTGGGTCTGTAACCCGAGGGTGTCAGTGTGTGTGGGACTGTATCCCAGTGAGTGTCAGTGTGTATGGGACTGTACCCCAGTGAGTGTCAGTATGTATGGGACTGTATCCCAGTGAGTGTCAGTGTGTGTGAGGGACTGTACCCCAGTGAGTGTCAGTGTGTATGGGACTGTATCCCAGTGAGTATCAGTGTGTCTGGGGGACTGTATACCAGTGATTGTCAGTGTGTGTATGGGACTGTATCCCAGTAAGGGTCAGTGTGTATGGGACTGTATCCCAGTGAGTATCAGTGTGTGTATGGGACTGTACCCCAGTGAGTGTCAGTGTGTGTAAGGGACTGTACCCCAGTGAGTATCAGTGTGTGTGTAGGACTGTACCCCAGTGAGTATCAGTGTGTGTATGGGACTGTATCCCAGTGAGGGTCAGTGTGTGTGGGACTGTATCCCAGTGGGGTTCAGTGTGTGTATGAGACTGTATCCCAGTGAGTGTCAGTGTGTGTATGGGACTGTATCCCAGTTGGGGCAGTGTGTATGGGACTGTATCCCAGTGAGGGTCAGTGTGTGTGGGACTGTACCCCCGTGACTGTCAGTGTGTATGGGACTGTACCCTAGTGAGTGTCAGTGTGTGTATGGGACTGTACCCCAGTGAGTATCAGTGTGTGTATGGGACTGTATCCCAGTGGGGGTCAGTGTGAGTGGGACTGTAACCCGAGGGTGTCAGTGTGTGTGGGACTGTATCGCAGTGAGTGTCAGTGTGTATGGGACTGTACCCCAGTGAGTGTCAGTATGTATGGGACTGTATCCCAGTGAGTGTCAGTGTGTGTGAGGGACTGTACCCCAGTGAGTGTCAGTGTGTATGGGACTGTATCCCAGTGAGTATCAGTGTGTCTGGGGGACTGTATACCAGTGATTGTCAGTGTGTGTATGGGATTGTATCCCAGTAAGGGTCAGTGTGTATGGGACTGTATCCCAGTGAGTATCAGTGTGTGTATGGGACTGTACCCCAGTGAGTATCAGTGTGTCTGCGGGGCTGTATCCCAGTGAGGGTCAGTTTGTGTATGGGACTGTATCCCTGAGAGGGTCTGTGTGTGTGGGACTGTATCCCCGTGAGTATCAGTGTGTGTGGGGGACTGTATCCCAGTGATTGTCAGTGTGTGTATGGGACTGTATCCCAGTAAGGGTCAGTATGTATGGGACTGTATCCCAGTGAGTGTCAGTGTGTATGGGACTGTATCCTAGTGAGCGCTAGTGTGTGTATGGGACATTATCCCTGAGAGGGTCAGTGTGTGTAGGACTGTATCCCATGAGGGTCAGTGTGTGTGGGACTGTACTCCAGTGAGTGTCAGTGTGTATCGGACTGTACCCCAGTGAGTGTCAGTGTGTCTATGGGACTGTACCCCAGTGAGTATCAGTGTGTGTGTGGGAATGTATCCCAGTGAGTATCAGTGTGTGTGTGGAGCTGTATCCCAGTGAGGGTCAGTGTGTGTGGGACTGTATCCCAATGAGGGTCAGTGTGTGTATGGGACTGTACCCCAGTGAGGGTCAGTGTGTGTGGGACTGTATCCCAGTGAGTATCAGTGTGTGTGTGGGGCTGTATCCCAGTGAGGGTCAGTGTGTGTGGGACTGTATCCCAGTGGGGGTCAGTGTGTGTATGAGACTGTATCCCAGTGGGGGTCAGTTTGTATGGAACTGTATTCCAGTGAGGGCTACTGTGTGTAGAAGACTGTGCCCCAGTGGTTGTCAGTGTGTATGGGACTGTATCCCAGTGAGGGTCAGTGTGTGTGGAACTGTACCCCAGTGAGTGTCAGTGTGTATGGGACTGTACCCTAGTGAGTGTCAGTGTGTGTATGGGACTGTACCCCAGTGAGTATCAGAGTATGTATGGGACTGTATCCCAGTGGGGGTCAGTGTGAGTGGGACTGTAACCCGAGGGGCTCAGTGTGTGTGGGACTGTATCCCAGTGAGTGTCAGTGTGTCTGGGACTGTATCCCATTGAGTGTCAGTGTGTATGGGACTGTATCCCAGTGAGGGTCAGTGTTTGTGGGAGACGGTATCCCAGTGAGGGTCATTCTTTGTATGGGACTGCATACCAGTGAGTGTCTGTGTGTGCATGGGACTGTATCCCAGTGGGAGTCAGTGTGTCTGGGACTGTATCCCACTGAGGGTCACTGTGTGTGAGGGACTGTACCCCAGTGAGTGTCAGTGTGTATGGGACTGTATCCCAGATGAGTATCAGTGTGTGTGGGGGACAGTATACCAGTGATTGTCAGTGTGTGTATGGGACTGTATCCCAGTAAGGGTCAGTGTGTGTGGGACTGTATCCCAGTGAGTATCAGTGTGTGTATGGGACTGTACCCCAGGGAGTATCGGTGTGTGTGCGGGGCTGTATCCCAGTGAGGGTCAGTGTGTGTATGGGACTGTATCCCAGTGAGGGTCAGTGTGTGTGGGACTGTATCCCAGTGGGGTTCAGTGTGTGTATGAGACTGTATCGCAGTGAGTGTCTGTGTGTGTATGGGACTGTATCCCAGTTGGGGCAGTGTGTATGGGACTGTATCCCAGTGAGGGTCAGTGTGTGTGGGACTGTACCCCCGTGACTGTCAGTGTGTATGGGACTGTACCCTAGTGAGTGTCAGTGTGTGTATGGGACTGTACCCCAGTGAGTATCAGTGTGTGTATGGGACTGTATCCCAGTGGGGGTCAGTGTGAGTGGGACTGTAACCCGAGGGTGTCAGTGTGTGTGGGACTGTATCCCAGTGAGTGTCAGTGTGTATGGGACTGTACCCCAGTGAGTGTCAGTATGTATGGGACTGTATCCCAGTGAGTGTCAGTGTGTGTATGGGACTGTACCCCAGTGAGTGTCAGTGTGTGTATGGGACTGTACCCCAGTGAGTATCAGTGTGTCTGCGGGGCTGTATCCCAGTGAGGGTCAGTGTGTGTGGGACTGTATCCCAGTGAGGGTCAGTTTGTGTATGGGACTGAATCCCAGAGAGGGTCTGTGTGTGTGGGACTGTATCCCCGTGTGTATCAGTGTTTGTGGGGGACTGTATCCCAGTGATTGTCAGTGTGTGTATGGGACTGTATCCCAGTAAGGGTCAGTGTGCGTGGGACTGTATCCCAGTGAGTATAAGTGTGTGTGTGGGGCTGTATCCCAGTGAGTGTCAGTGTGTGTGGGACTGTATCCCAGTGAGGGTCAGTGTGTGTATGGGACTGTACCCCAGTGTGGGTCAGTGTGTGTGGGACTGTATCCCAGTGAGGGGCGGTGTGTGTGGGACTGTATCCTAGTGGGGGTCAGTGTGTGTATGAGACTGTATCCCAGTGAGTGTCAGTATGTATGGGACTGTATCCCAGTGAGTGTCAGTGTGTATGGGACTGTATCCCAGTGAGCTCTAGTGTGTGTATGGGACATTATCCCTGAGAGGGTCAGTGTGTGTAGGACTGTATCCCATGAGGGTCAGTGTGTGTGGGACTGTACTCCAGTGAGTGTCAGTGTGTATCAGACTGTACCCCAGTGAGTGTCAGTGTGTCTATGGGACTGTACCCCAGTGAGTATCAGTGTGTGTGTGGGAATGTATCCCAGTGAGTATCAGTGTGTGTGTGGAGCTGTATCCCAGTGAGGGTCAGTGTGTGTGGGACTGTATCCCAGTGAGGGTCAGTGTGTGTATGGGACTGTACCCCAGTGAGGGTCAGTGTGTGTGGGACTGTATCCCAGTGAGTGTCAGTGTGTGTGTAGGTGTGCATCACAGTGAGTATCAGTGTATTTGTGGGGCTGTATCCCAGTGAGGGTCATTCTTTGTATGGGACTGCATACCAGTGAGTGTCTGTGTGTGCATGGGACTGTATCCCAGTGGGAGTCAGTGTGTCTGGGACTGTATCCCACTGAGGGTCACTGTGTGTGAGGGACTGTACCCCAGTGAGTGTCAGTGTGTATGGGACTGTATCCCAGATGAGTATCAGTGTGTGTGGGGGACAGTATACCAGTGATTGTCAGTGTGTGTATGGGACTGTATCCCAGTAAGGGTCAGTGTGTGTGGGACTGTATCCCAGTGAGTATCAGTGTGTGTATGGGACTGTACCCCAGTGAGTATCGGTGTGTGTGCGGGGCTGTATCCCAGTGAGGGTCAGTGTGTGTATGGGACTGTATCCCAGTGAGGGTCAGTGTGTGTGGGACTGTATCCCAGTGGGGTTCAGTGTGTGTATGAGACTGTATCGCAGTGAGTGTCTGTGTGTGTATGGGACTGTATCCCAGTTGGGGCAGTGTGTATGGGACTGTATCCCAGTGAGGGTCAGTGTGTGTGGGACTGTACCCCCGTGACTGTCAGTGTGTATGGGACTGTACCCTAGTGAGTGTCAGTGTGTGTATGGGACTGTACCCCAGTGAGTATCAGTGTGTGTATGGGACTGTATCCCAGTGGGGGTCAGTGTGAGTGGGACTGTAACCCGAGGGTGTCAGTGTGTGTGGGACTGTATCCCAGTGAGTGTCAGTGTGTATGGGACTGTACCCCAGTGAGTGTCAGTATGTATGGGACTGTATCCCAGTGAGTGTCAGTGTGTGTGAGGGACTGTACCCCAGTGAGTGTCAGTGTGTATGGGACTGTATCCCAGTGAGTATCAGTGTGTCTGGGGGACTGTATACCAGTGATTGTCAGTGTGTGTATGGGACTGTATCCCAGTAAGGGTCAGTGTGTATGGGACTGTATCCCAGTGAGTATCAGTGTGTGTATGGGACTGTACCCCAGTGAGTGTCAGTGTGTGTATGGGACTGTACCCCAGTGAGTATCAGTGTGTCTGCGGGGCTGTATCCCAGTGAGGGTCAGTGTGTGTGGGACTGTATCCCAGTGAGGGTCAGTTTGTGTATGGGACTGAATCCCAGAGAGGGTCTGTGTGTGTGGGACTGTATCCCCGTGTGTATCAGTGTGTGTGGGGGACTGTATCCCAGTGATTGTCAGTGTGTGTATGGGACTGTATCCCAGTAAGGGTCAGTGTGCGTGGGACTGTATCCCAGTGAGTATAAGTGTGTGTGTGGGGCTGTATCCCAGTGAGTGTCAGTGTGTGTGGGACTGTATCCCAGTGAGGGTCAGTGTGTGTATGGGACTGTACCCCAGTGTGGGTCAGTGTGTGTGGGACTGTATCCCAGTGAGGGGCGGTGTGTGTGGGACTGTATCCTAGTGGGGGTCAGTGTGTGTATGAGACTGTATCCCAGTGAGTGTCAGTATGTATGGGACTGTATCCCAGTGAGTGTCAGTGTGTATGGGACTGTATCCCAGTGAGCTCTAGTGTGTGTATGGGACATTATCCCTGAGAGGGTCAGTGTGTGTAGGACTGTATCCCATGAGGGTCAGTGTGTGTGGGACTGTACTCCAATGAGTGTCAGTGTGTATCAGACTGTACCCCAGTGAGTGTCAGTGTGTCTATGGGACTGTACCCCAGTGAGTATCAGTGTGTGTGTGGGAATGTATCCCAGTGAGTATCAGTGTGTGTGTGGAGCTGTATCCCAGTGAGGGTCAGTGTGTGTGGGACTGTATCCCAGTGAGGGTCAGTGTGTGTATGGGACTGTACCCCAGTGAGGGTCAGTGTGTGTGGGACTGTATCCCAGTGAGTGTCAGTGTGTGTGTAGGTGTGCATCACAGTGAGTATCAGTGTATTTGTGGGGCTGTATCCCAGTGAGTGTCAGTGTGTGGGGGACTGTACCCCAGTGAGTGTCAGTGTGTGTATGGGACTGTACCCCAGTGAGTATCGGTGTGTGTGTGGGACTGTATCCCAGTGAGTATCAGTGTTTGTGTGGGGCTGTATCCCAGTGAGTATCAGTGTGTGTGTGGGGCTGTATCCCAGTGAGGGTCAGTGTGTGTCGGACTGTATCCCAGTGAGGTTCAGTGTGCGTATGGGACTGTACCCCAGTGAGGGTCAGTGTCTGTGGGACTGTATCCCAGCGAGGGTCAGTGTGTGTGGGACTGTTCACCAGTGAGTATCAGTGGTTGTGTGGGACAGTATCCCACTGAGGGTGACTGTGTGTATGGGACTGTACCCCAGTGAGGGTCAGTCTGTGTGGGACTGTATCCCAGTGAGTATCAGCGTGTGTGTGGGGCTGTATCCCAGTGAGTGTCAGTGTGTATGAAACTGTGTACCAGTGAGTGTCAGTGTGTGTATGGGACTCTACTCCAGTGGGGGTCAGTGTGTGTGGGACTGTACCCCAGTGAGTGTCAGTGTGTATCGGATTGTATCCCAGTGAGTGTCAGTGTGTGGGGGATTGTATCCCAGTGAAGGTCAGTATGTGAGGGACTGTGTCACAGTGGAGGTCAGTGTGTGTGGGGCTGTATCCCAGTGGGGGTCAGTGTGTGTGAGACTGTATCCCAGTGAGTATCACTGTGTGTGCAGGACTGTATCCCAGTGAGTATCAGTGTGTGTGTGGAGCTGTATCCCAGTGAGGGTCAGTGTGTGTGGGACTGTATCCCAGTGAGGGTCAGTGTGTGTATGGGACTGTACCCCAGTGAGGATCAGTGTCTGTGGGACTGTATCCTAGTGAGAGTCAGTGTGTGTGTGAGGGACAGTACCCCAGTGGGGGTCAGTGTGTGGGGGAGTGTATCCCAGTGAGGGTTAGTGTGTTTATTGGGCTGTATCCCAGAGAGGGTCAGTGTGTGTAGGACTGTATTCCAGTGAGGGTCAGTGTGTGTGGGAATGTACACCAGTCAGTGTCAGTGTGTATGGGACTGTACCCCAGTGAGTGTCACTATGTGTGTGGGACTGTATCCCAGTGAGGGTGACTGTGTGTATGGGACTGTACCCCAGTGGGGGTCAGTGTGTGTGGGACTGTATCCCAGTGAGTGTCAGTGTGTGTGTAGGTGTGTATCGCAGTGAGTATCAGTGTATTTGTGGGGCTGTATCCCAGTGAGTGTCAGTGTGTGGGGGACTGTACCCCAGTGAGTGTCAGTGTGTGTATGGGACTGTACCCCAGTGGGGGTCAGTGTGTGTGGGACTGTATCCTAGTGAGTATCAGTGTGTGTGTGGGGCTGTATCCCAGTGAGGGTCAATGTTTGTGGGACTGTACCCCAGTGTCGGTGTGTATGGGACTGTACCCCAGTGAGTGTCAATGTGTGTATGGGACTGTATCGCAGTGAGTATCAGTGTGTGTTGGGGGCTATATCCCAGTTAGGGTCAGTGTGTGTGGGACTGTATCCCAGTGAGGGTCAGTGTGTGTATGGGACTGTACGCCAGTGAGGGTCAGTGTGTATGGGACTGTATCCCAGTGAGTCAGTGTGTGTGAGGGACTGTACCCCAGTGAGTGTCAGTGTGTGGGGGACTGTACCCCAGTGAGTGTCAGTGTGTGTATGGGACTGTACCCCAGTGGGGGTCAGTGTGTGTGGGACTGTATCCTAGTGAGTATCAGTGTGTGTGTGGGGCTGTATCCCAGTGAGGGTCAATGTTTGTGGGACTGTACCCCAGTGTCAGTGTGTATGGGACTGTACCCCAGTGAGTGTCAATGTGTGTATGGGACTGTATCGCAGTGAGTATCAGTGTGTGTTGGGGGCTATATCCCAGTGAGGGTCAGTGTGTGTGGGACTGTATCCCAGTGAGGGTCAGTGTGTGTATGGGACTGTACGCCAGTGAGGGTCAGTGTGTATGGGACTGTATCCCAGTGAGTCAGTGTGTGTGAGGGACTGTACCCCAGTGAGGGTCAGTGTGAATGGGACTGTATCCCAGTGAGTGTCAGTGTGTGTATGGGACTGTTTCCCAGTCAGGGTCAGTGTGTGTGGGGGACTGTACCCCAGTGGGGGTCAGTGTGTGTGGACTGTATCCCAGTGAGGGTCAGTGTGTATGGGGGACTGTACCCCAGTGGGGGTCAGTGTGTGTGGGACTGTATCCCAGTGAGTGTCAGTGTGTGTGTAGGTGTGTATCGCAGTGAGTATCAGTGTATTTGTGGGGCTGTATCCCAGTGAGTGTCAGTGTGTGGGGGACTGTACCCCAGTGCGTGTCAGTGTGTGTATGGGACTGTACCCCAGTGGGGGTCAGTGTGTGTGGGACTGTATCCCAGTGTGTGTCAGTGTGTGTGTAGGTGTGCATCACAGTGAGTATCAGTGTATTTGTGGGGCTGTATCCCAGTGAGTGTCAGTGTGTGGGGGACTATACCCCAGTGAGTGTCAGTGTGTGTAATGGACTGTACCCCAGTGAGTATCGGTGTGTGTGTGGGACTGTATCCCAGTGAGTATCAGTGGTTGTGTGGGGCTGTATCCCAGTGAGTATCAGTGTGTGTGTGGGGCTGTATCCCAGTGAGGGTCAGTGTGTGTCGGACTGTATCCCAGTGAGGTTCAGTGTGTGTATGGGACTGTACCCCAGTGAGTATCAGCGTGTGTGGGGGGCTGTATCCCAGTGAGTGTCAGTGTGTATGAGACTGTATACCAGTGAGTGTCAGTGTGTGTAGGACTGTATCCCAGCGAGGGTCAGTGTGTGTGGGACTGTACACCAGTGATTATCAGTGGTTGTGTGGGACAGTATCCCAGTGAGGGTGACTGTGTGTATGGGACTGTACCCCAGTGAGGGTCAGTGTGTGTGGGACTGTATCCCAGTGAGTATCAGTGTGTGTGTGGGGCTGTATCCCAGTGAGGGTCAGTGTGTCTGTGAGTGTATCCCAGTGAGGGTCAGTGTGTGTGGGACTGTATCCCAGTGCAGGTCAGTGTATGTGAGGGACTGTACCCCAGTGAGTGTCAGTGTGTATCGGAATGTATCCCAGTGAGTGTCAGTGTGTGGGGGATTGTATCCCAGTGAAGGTCAGTATGTGAGGGACTGTGTCACAGTGGAGGTCAGTGTGAGTGGGACCGTAACCCGAGGGGGTCAGTGTGTGTGCGACTGTATCCCAGTGAGTATCAGTGTGTATGGGACTGAACCCCAGTGAGGGCTAGTGTGTGTATTGGACTGTACTTCAGTGAGGGTCTGTGTGTGGGGGACTGTACCCTAGAGGGGGTCAGTGTCTGTATGGGACTGTACCCCAGTTGGGGTCAGTGTGTGTGGGACTGTATGCCAGTGAAGGTCAGTGTGTGTATGGGACTGTATCCCTGAGAGGGTCAGTGTGTGTGGGACTATATCCAAGTGAGGGTCAGTGTGTGTGGGACTGTATCCCAGTGAGTATCAGTGTGTGTGGGGGGCTGTATCCCAGTGAGGGTCAGTGTGTGTGGGACTGTATCCCAGTGGGGGTCAGTGTGTGTATGAGACTGTATTCCAGTGGGGGTTAGTTTGTATGGGACTGTATTCCAGTGAGGGTCAGTGTGTGTATAGGACTGTACCCCAGTGGCTGTCAGTGTGTATGGGACTGTATCCCAGTGAGGGTCAGTGTGTGTGGGACTGTACCCCAGTGAGTGTCAGTGTGTATGGGACTGTACCCTAGTGAGTGTCAGTGTGTGTATGGGACTGTACCCCAGTGAGTATCAGTGTGTGTATGGGACTGTATCCCAGTGGGGGTCAGTGTGAGTGGGACTGTAACCTGAGGGGGTCAGTGTGTGTGGGACTGTATCCCAGTGAGTGTCAGTATGTATGGGACTGTATCCCAGTGAGTGTCAGTGTGTATGGGACTGTATCCCAGTGAGGGCTAGTGTGTGTATGGGACTGTACCCCAGTGAGGTTCAGTGTGTCTGGGACTGTATACCAGTGAGTGTCAGTGTGTATGGGACTGTATCCCAGTGAGGGTCAGTGTGTGTGGGAGACGGTATCCCAGTGAGGGTCATTGTTTGTATGGGACTGCATACCAGTGAGTGTCTGTGTGTGCATGGGACTGTATCCCAGTGGGAGTCAGTGTGTCTGGGACTGTATCCCTCTGAGGGTCACTGTGTGTGAGGGACTGTACCCCAGTGATTGTCAGTGTGTATGGGACTGTATCCCAGTGAGTATCAGTGTGTGTGGGGGACTGTATACCAGTGATTGTCAGTGTGTGTATGGGACTGTATCCCAGTAAGGGTCAGTGTGTGTGGGACTGTATCCCAGTGAGTATCAGTGTGTGTATGGGACTGTGCCCCAGTGAGTGTCAGTGTGTGTATGGGACTGTACCCCAGTGAGTGTCAGTGTGTGTATGGGACTGTAGCCCAGTGAGTATCAGTGTGTGTATGGGACTGTATCCCAGTGGGGGTCAGTGTGAGTGGGACTGTAACCCGAGGGGGTCAGTGTGTGTGGGACTGTATCCGAGTGAGTGTCAGTGTGTGTGTGACTGTATCCCAGTGAGGGTCAGTGTGCGTATGGGACTGTACCCCAGTGAGGGTCAGTGTCTGTGGGACTGTATCCCAGTGGGAGTCAGTGTGTGTGGGACTGTACACCAGTGAGTATCAGTGGTTGTGTGGGACAGTATCCCAGTGAGGGTGACTGTGTGTATGGGACTGTACCCCAGTGAGGGTCAGTGTGTGTGGGATTGTATCCTAGTGAGTATCAGTGTGTGTGTGGGCCTGTATCTCAGTGAGGGTCAGTGTGTGTGGGACTGTATCCCAGTGAGGGTCAGTATGTTTATGGGACTGTATCCCTGAGAGGGTCAGTGTGTGTGGGACTGTATTCCAGTGAGGGTGAGTGTGTGTGAGACTACCCCAGTGAGTCTCAGTGTGTGTGGGACTGTACCCCAGTAAGTGTCAGTGTGTGTATGGGACTGTACCCCAGTGAGTATCAGTGTGTGTGTGGGGCTGTATCCCAGAGAGGGTCAGTGTGTGTAGGACTGTATCCCAGTGAGGGTCAGTGTGTGTGGGACTCTACACCAGTGAGTGTCAGTGTGTATGGGACTGTATCCCAGTGAGGGTCAGTGTGTGTGGGACTGTATCCCAGTAGGTGTCAGTGTGTGTATGAGACTGTACGCCAGTGAGTGTCAGTGTGTTATGGGACTGTATCCCTGACAGGGTCAGTGAGTGTAGGACTGTATCTCAGTGAGGGTCAGTGTGTGTGGGACTGTACCCCAGTGAGTGTCACTGTGTGTGTGGGACTGTATCTCAGTGAGTATCTGTGTGTGTGTGGGGCTGTATCACTGTGAGGGTCAGTGTGTGTCGGACTGTATCCCAGTGAGGGTCTGTGTGTTTATACGACTGTACCCCAGTGAGGGTCAGTCTGTGTGGGACTGTATCCCAGTGAGTATCAGCGTGTGTGTGGGGCTGTATCCCAGTGAGTCTCAGTGTGTATGAGACTGTGTACCAGTGAGTGTCAGTGTGTGTATGGGACTCTACCCCAGTGGGGGTCAGTGTGTGTGGGACTGTATCCCAGTGAGTATCAGTGTGTGTGTGGGGCTGTATCCCAGTGATGGTCAGTGTGTCTGTGAGTGTATCCCAGTGAGGATCAGTGTGTGTGTGGGACTGTATCCCAGTGCGGGTCAGTGTATGTGAGGGACTGTACCCCAGTGAGTGTCAGTGTGTATCGGACTGTATCCAAGTGAGTGTCAGTGTGTGGGGGATTGTATCCCAGTGAAGGTCAGTGTGTGAGGGACTGTGTCACAGTGGAGGTCAGTGTGAGTGGGACTGTAACCCGAGGGGGTCAGTGTGTGTGCGACTGTATCCCAGTGAGTATCAGTGTGTATGGGACTGTACCCCAGTGAGGGCTAGTGTGTGTATTGGACTGTACTTCAGTGAGGGTCTGTATGTGGGGGACTGTACCCCAGTGGGGGTCAGTGTCTGTATGGGACTGTACCCCAGTTGGGGTCAGTGTGTGTGGGACTGTATGCCAGTGAAGGTCAGTCTGTGTATGGGAGTGTATCCCTGAGAGGGTCAGAGTGTGTTGCACTATATCCCAGTGAGGGTCAGTGTGTGTGGGTCTGTACCCCAGTGAGTGTCAGTGTGTGTGGGGGACTGTAACCCAGTGATTGACAGTGTGTGTATGGGACTGTTTCCCAGTAAGGGTCAGTGTGTGTGTAAGTGTATCCCAGTGAGTATCAGTGTGTGTGTGGGGCTGTATCCCAGTGAGGGTCAGTGTGTGTGGGACTGTATCCCAGTGAGGGTCAGTATGTATGGGACATTATCCCTGAGAGGGTCAGTGTGTGTAGGATTGTATCCCATGAGGGTCAGTGTGTGTGGGACTGTACTCCAGTGAGTGTCAGTGTGTATCGGACTGTACCCCAGTGAGTGTCAGTGTGTCTATGGGACTGTACCCCAGTGAGTATCAGTGTGTGTGTGGGACTGTATCCCAGTGAGTATCAGTGTGTGTGTGGAGCTGTATCCCAGTGAGGGTCAGTGTGTGTGGGACTGTATCCCAGTGTGGGTCAGTGTGTGTATGGGACTGTACCCCAGTGAGGGTCAGTGTGTGGGGGACTGTATCCCAGTGAGTATCAGTGTGTGTGTGGGGCTGTATCCCAGTGAGGGTCAGTGTGTGTGGGACTGTATCCCAGTGTGGGTCAGTGTGTGTATGGGACTGTACCCCAGTGAGGGTCAGTGTGTGGGGGACTGTATCCCAGTGAGTATCAGTGTGTGTGTGGGGCTGTATCCCAGTGAGGGTCAGTGTGTGTGGGACTGTATCCCAGTGGGGGTCAGTGTGTGTATGAGACTGTATCCCAGTGGGGGTCAGTTTGTATGGGACTGTATTCCAGTGAGGGCTAGTGTGTGTATAGGACTGTACCCCAGTGGCTGTCAGTGTGTATGGGACTGTATCCCAGTGAGGGTCAGTGTGTGTGGGACTGTACCCCAGTGAGTGTCAGTGTGTATGGGACTGTACCCTGGTGAGTGTCAGTGTGTGTATGGGACTGTACCCCAGCGAGTATCAGTGTGTGTATGGGACTGTATCCCAGTGGGGGTCAGTGTGAGTGGGACTGTAACCCGAGGGGGTTAGTGTGTGTGGGACTGTATCCCAGTGAGTGTCAGTGTGTCTGGGACTGTAACCCAGTGAGTGTCAGTATGTATGGGACTGTATCCCAGTGAGTGTCATTGTGTATGGGACTGTATCCCAGTGAGGGCTAGTGTGTGTATGGGACTGTACCCCAGTAAGGTTCAGTGTGTCTGGGACTGTATGCCAGTGAAGGTCAGTCTGTGTATGGGAGTGTATCCCTGAGAGGGTCAGAGTGTGTTGCACTATATCCCAGTGAGGGTCAGTGTGTGTGGGTCTGTACCCCAGTGAGTGTCAGTGTGTGTGGGGGACTGTAACCCAGTGATTGACAGTGTGTGTATGGGACTGTTTCCCAGTAAGGGTCAGTGTGTGTGTAAGTGTATCCCAGTGAGTATCAGTGTGTGTGTGGGGCTGTATCCCAGTGAGGGTCAGTGTGTGTGGGACTGTATCCCAGTGAGTGTCAGTGCGTGTGGGACTGTATCCCAGTGAGTGTCAGTATGTATGGGACTGTATCCCAGTGAGTGTCAGTGTGTATGGGACTGTATCCCAGTGAGCGCTCGTGTGTGTATGGGACATTATCCCTGAGAGGGTCAGTGTGTGTAGGACTGTATCCCATGAGGGTCAGTGTGTGTGGGACTGTACTCCAGTGAGTGTCAGTGTGTATCGGACTGTACCCCAGTGAGTGTCAGTGTGTCTATGGGACTGTACCCCAGTGAGTATCAGTGTGTGTGTGGGACTGTATCCCAGTGAGTATCAGTGTGTGTGTGGAGCTGTATCCCAGTGAGGGTCAGTGTGTGTGGGACTGTATCCCAGTGTGGGTCAGTGTGTGTATGGGACTGTACCCCAGTGAGGGTCAGTGTGTGGGGGACTGTATCCCAGTGAGTATCAGTGTGTGTGTGGGGCTGTATCCCAGTGAGGGTCAGTGTGTGTGGGACTGTATCCCAGTGGGGGTCAGTGTGTGTATGAGACTGTATCCCAGTGGGGGTCAGTTTGTATGGGACTGTATTCCAGTGAGGGCTAGTGTGTGTATAGGACTGTACCCCAGTGGCTGTCAGTGTGTATGGGACTGTATCCCAGTGAGGGTCAGTGTGTGTGCGACTGTAACCCGAGGGGGTCAGTGTGTGTGGGACTGTATCCCAGTGAGTGTCAGTATGTATGGGACTGTATCCCAGTGAGTGTCAGTGTGTGTGAGGGACTGTACCCCAGTGAGTGTTAGTGTGTATGGGACTGTATCCCAGTGAGTATCACTGTGTCTGGGGGACTGTATACCAGTGATTGTCAGTGTGTGTATGGGACTGTATCCCAGTAAGGGTTAGTGTGTATGGGACTGTATCCTAGTGAGTATCAGTGTGTGTATGGGACTGTACCCCAGTGAGTGTCAGTGTGTGTATGGGACTGTATCCCAGTGAGTATCAGTGTGTCTGCGGGGCTGTATCCCAGTGAGGGTCAGTGTGTGTGGGACTGTATCCCAGTGAGGATCAGTGTGTGTATGGGACTGTATCCCTGAGAGGGTCTGTGTGTGTGGGACTGTATCCCCGTGAGTATCAGTGTGTGTGGGGGACTGTATCCCAGTGATTGTCAGTGTTTGTATGGGACTGTATCCCAGTAAGGGTCAGTGTGTGTGGGACTGTATCCCTGTGAGTATCACTGTGTGTGTGGGGCTGTATCCCAGTGAGTGTCAGTGTGTGTGGGACTATTGCAGTGAGGGTCAGTGTGTGTATGGGACTGTACCCCAGTGTGGGTCAGTGTGTGTGGGACTGTATCCCAGTGAGGGGCAGTGTATGTGGGACTGTATCCCAGTGAGTGTCAGTGTGTGTATGGGACTGTATCCCAGTGAGGGTCAGTGTGTGTGGGACTGTATCCCAGTGAGTGTCAGTATGTATGGGACTGTGTCCCAGTGAGTGTCAGTGTGTATGGGACTGTATCCCAGTGAAGGCTAGTGTGCGTATGGGACTGTATCCCTGAGAGGGTCAGTGTGTGTAGGACTGTATCCCAGTGAGGGTCAGTGTGTCTGGGAGTGTACTCCAGTGAGTATCAGTGTGTATCGGACTGTACCCCAGTGAGTGTCAGTGTGTCTATGGGACTGTACCCCAGTGAGTATCAGTGTGTGTGTGGGACTGTATCCCAGTGAGTATCAGTGTGTGTGTGGAGCTGTATCCCAGTGAGGGTCAGTGTGTGTGGGACTGTATCCCAGTGAGAGTCAGTGTGTGTATGTGACTGTACCCCAGTGAGGGTCAGTGTGTGTGGGATTGTATCCCAGTGAGTATCAGTGTGTGTGTGGGGCTGTATCCCAGTGAGGGTCAGTGTGTGTGGGACTGTATCCCAGTGGGGGTCAGTGTGTGTATGAGACTGTATCCCAGTGGGGGTCAGTTTGCATGGGACTGTATCCCAGTGAGGGCTAGTGTGTGTATAGGACTATACCCCAGTGGCTGTCAGTGTGTATGGGACTGTATCCCAGTGAGGGTCAGTGTGTGTGGGACTGTATCCCAGTGGGGTTCAGTGTGTGTGTGAGGCTGTATCGCAGTGTGTGTCTGTGTGTGTATGGGACTGTATCCCAGTTGGGGCAGTGTGTATGGGACTGTATCCCAGTGAGGGTCAGTGTGTGTGGGACTGTACCCCTGTGAGTATCAGTGTATATGGGACTGTACCCTAGTGAGTGTCAGTGTGTGTATGGGACTGTAGCCCAGTGAGTATCAGTGTGTGTATGGGACTGTAACCCAGTGGGGGTCAGTGTGAGTGGGACTGTAACCCGAGGGGGTCAGTGTGTGTGGGACTGTATCCCAGTGAGTGTCAGTGTATATGGGACTGTACCCCAGTGAGTGTCAGTATGTATGGGACTGTATCCCAGTGAGTGTCAGTGTGTGTGAGGGACTGTACCCCAGTGAGTGTTAGTGTGTATGGGACTGTATCCCAGTGAGTATCAATGTGTCTGGGGGACTGTATACCAGTGATTGTCAGTGTGTGTATGGGACTGTATCCCAGTAAGGGTTAGTGTGTATGGGACTGTATCCTAGTGAGTATCAGTGTGTGTATGGGACTGTACCCCAGTGAGTGTCAGTGTGTGTATGGGACTGTATCCCAGTGAGTATCAGTGTGTCTGCGGGGCTGTATCCCAGTGAGGGTCAGTGTGTGTGGGACTGTATCCCAGTGAGGGTCAGTGTGTGTATGGGACTGTATCCCTGAGAGGGTCTGTGTGTGTGGGACTGTATCCCCGTGAGTATCAGTGTGTGTGGGGGACTGTATCCCAGTGATTGTCAGTGTGTGTATGGGACTGTATCCCAGTAAGGGTCAGTGTGTGTGGGACTGTATCCCAGTGAGTATCACTGTGTGTGTGGGGCTGTATCCCAGTGAGTGTCAGTGTGTGTGGGACTATCGCAGTGAGGGTCAGTGTGTGTATGGGACTGTACCCCAGTGTGGGTCAGTGTGTGTGGGACTGTATCCCAGTGAGGGGCAGTGTATGTGGGACTGTATCCCAGTGAGTGTCAGTGTGTGTATGGGACTGTATCCCAGTGAGGGTCAGTGTGTGTGGGACTGTATCCCAGTGAGTGTCAGTATGTATGGGACTGTATCCCAGTGAGTGTCAGTGTGTATGGGACTGTATCCCAGTGAAGGCTAGTGTGTGTATGGGACTGTATCCCTGAGAGGGTCAGTGTGTGTAGGACTGTATCCAGTGAGGGTCAGGTGTGTCTGGGAGTGTACTCCAGTGAGTATCAGTGTGTATCGGACTGTACCCCAGTGAGTGTCAGTGTGTCTATGGGACTGTACCCCAGTGAGTATCAGTGTGTGTGTGGGACTGTATCCCAGTGAGTATCAGTGTGTGTGTGGAGCTGTATCCCAGTGAGGGTCAGTGTGTGTGGGACTGTATCCAGTGAGGGTCAGTGTGTGTATGTGACTGTACCCCAGTGAGGGTCAGTGGTGTGGGGACTGTATCCCAGTGAGTATCAGTGTGTGTGTGGGGCTGTATCCCAGTGAGGAGGTCAGTGTGTGTGGGACTGTATCCCAGTGGGGGTTAGTGTGTGTATGAGACTGTATCCCAGTGGGGGTCAGTTTGTATGGACTGTATCCCAGTGAGGGCTAGTGTGTGTATAGACTATACCCAGTGGCTGTCAGTGTGTATGGGACTGTATCCCAGTGAGGGTCAGTGTGTGTGGGACTGTACCCCAGTGAGTGTCAGTGTGTATGGGGACTGTACCCCAGTGAGTATCAGTGTGTATGGGACTGTACCCTAGTGAGTGTCAGTGTGTGTATGGGACTGTACCCCCAGTGAGGTTCAGTGTGTCTGGGACTGTATCCCAGTGAGTGTCAGTGTGTATGGGACTGTATCCCAGTGAGGGTCAGTGTGTGTGGGAGACGGTATCCCAGTGAGGGTCATTCTTTGTATGGACTGAATACCAGTGAGTGTCTGTGTGTGCATGGGACTGTATCCCAGTGGAGTCAGTGTGTCTGAGACTGTATCCCACTGAGGGTCACTGTGTGTGAGAGACCTGTACTCCAGTGAGTGTCAGTGTGTATGGGACTGTATCCCAGATGAGTATCAGTGTGTGTGGGGGACAGTATACCAGTGATTGTCAGTGTGTATATGGGACTGTATCCCAGTAAGGGTCAGTGTGTGTGGGACTGTATCCCAGTACAAGTAGTATCAGTGTGTGTATGGGACTGTGCCCCAGTGAGTATCAGTGTGTGTGCGGGGCTGTATCCCAGTGAGGGTCAGTGTGTGTATGGGACTGTATCCCAGTGAGGGTCAGTGTGTGTGGGACTGTATCTCAGTGGAGTTCAGTGTGTGTATGAGACTGTATCGCAGTGAGTGTCTGTGTGTGTATGGGACTGTATCCCAGTTGGGGCAGTGTGTATGGGACTGTATCCCAGTGAGGGTCAGTGTGTGTGGGACTGTACCCCCGTGACTGTCAGTGTGTATGGGACTGTACCCTAGTGAGTGTCAGTGTGTGTATGGGACTGTACCCCAGTGAGTATCAGTGTGTGTATGGGACTGTATCCCAGTGGGGGTCAGTGTGAGTGGGACTGTAACCCGAGGGTGTCAGTGTGTGTGGGACTGTATCCCAGTGAGTGTCAGTGTGTATGGGACTGTACCCCAGTGAGTGTCAGTATGTATGGGACTGTATCCCAGTGAGTGTCAGTGTGTATGGGACTGTATCCCAGTGAGTATCAGTGTGCCTGGGGGACTGTATACCAGTGATTGTCAGTGTGTGTATGGGACTGTATCCCAGTAAGGGGTCAGTGGTGTATGGGACTATATCCCAGTGAGTATCAGTGTGTGTATGGGACTGTACCCCAGTGAGTGTCAGTGTGTGTATGGGACTGTACCCCAGTGAGGGTCAGTGTGTGTGGGACTGTATCCCAGTGAGTATCAGTGGTGTGTGTGGGGCTGTATCCCAGTGAGGGTCAGTGTGTGTGGGACTGTATCCCAGTGGGGGTCAGTGTGTGTATGAGACTGTACCCCAGTGGTTGTCAGTGTGTATGGGACTGTATCCCAGTGAGGGTCAGTGTGTGTGGGACTGTACCCCAGTGAGTGTCAGTGTGTATGGGACTGTACCCTAGTGAGTGTCAGTGTGTGTATGGGACTGTACCCCAGTGAGTATCAGAGTGTGTATGGGACTGTATCCCAGTGGGGGTCAGTGTGAGTGGGGACTGTAACCCGAGGGGGTCAGTGTGTGTGGGACTGTATCCCAGTGAGTGTCAGTGTGTCTGGGACTGTATCCCATTGAGTGTCAGTGTGTATGGGACTGTATCCCAGTGAGGGTCCAGTGTTTGTGGGAGACGGTATCCCAGTGAGGGTCATTCTTTGTATGGGACTGCATACCAGTGAGTGTCTGTGTGTGCATGGAGTGTATCCAGTGGGAGTCAGTGTGTCTGGGGACTGTATCCCACTGACGGTCACTGTGTGTGAGGGACTGTACCCCAGTGAGTGTCAGTGTGTATGGGACTGTATCCCAGATGAGTATCAGTGTGTGTCGGGGACAGTATACCAGTGATTGTCAGTGTGTGTATGGGACTGTATCCCAGTAAGGGTCAGTGATTGTGGGACTGTATCCCAGTGAGTATCAGTGTGTGTATGGGACTGTGCCCCAGTGAGTGTCAGTGTGTGTATGGGACTGTACCCCTGTGAGTATTGGTGTGTGTGCGGGGCTGTATCCCAGTGAGGGTCAGTGTGTGTATGGGACTGTATCCCAGTGAGGGTCCAGTGTGTGTGGGACTGTATCCCAGTGGGGTTCAGTGTGTGTATGAGACTGTATCACAGTGAGTGTCTGTGTGTGTATGGGACTGAATCCAGTTGGGGCAGTGTGTATGGGACTGTATCCCAGTGAGGGTCAGTGTGTGTGGGACTGTACCCCCGTGACTGTCAGTGTGTATGGGACTGTACCCTAGTGAGTGTCAGTGTGTGTATGGGACTGTACCCCAGTGAGTATCAGTGTGTGTATGGGACTGTATCCCAGTGGGGGTCAGTGTGAGTGGGACTGTAACCCGAGGGTGTCAGTGTGTGTGGGACTGTATCCCAGTGAGTGTCAGTGTGTATGGGACTGTACCCCAGTGAGTGTCAGTATGTATGGGACTGTATCCCAGTGAGTGTCAGTGTGTGTGAGGGACTGTACCCCAGTGAGTGTCAGTGTGTATGGGACTGTATCCCAGTGAGTATCAGTGTGTCTGGGGGACTGTATACCAGTGATTGTCAGTGTGTGTATGGGACTGTATTCCAGTAAGGGTCAGTGTGTATGGGACTATATCCCAGTGAGTATCAGTGTGTGTATGGGACTGTACCCCAGTGAGTGTCAGTGTGTGTATGGGACTGTACCCCAGTGAGTATCAGTGTGTCTGCGGGGCTGTATCCCAGTGAGGGTCAGTGTGTGTATGGGACTGTATCCCAGTGAGGGTCAGTGTGTGTGGGACTGTATCTCAGTGGAGTTCAGTGTGTGTATGAGACTGTATCGCAGTGAGTGTCTGTGTGTGTATGGGACTGTATCCCAGTTGGGGGCAGTGTGTATGGGACTGTATCCCAGTGAGGGTCAGTGTGTGTGGGACTGTACCCCCGTGACTGTCAGTGTGTATGGGACTGTACCCTAGTGAGTGTCAGTGTGTGTATGGGACTGTACCCCAGTGAGTATCAGTGTGTGTATGGGACTGTATCCCAGTGGGGGTCAGTGTGAGTGGGACTGTAACCCGAGGGTGTCAGTGTGTGTGGGACTGTATCCCAGTGAGTGTCAGTGTGTATGGGACTGTACCCCAGTGAGTGTCCAGTATGTATGGGACTGTATCCCAGTGAGTGTCACTGTGTATGGGATTGTATCCCAGTGAGTATCAGTGTGTCTGGGGGGACTGTATACCCAGTGATTGTCAGTGTGTGTATGGAACTGTATCCCAGTAAGGGTCCAGTGTGTATGGGACTATATCCCAGTGAGTATCAGTGTGTGTATGGGACTGTACCCCAGTGAGTGTCAGTGTGTGTATGGGACTGTACCCCAGTGAGGGTCAGTGTGTGTGGGACTGTATCCCAGTGAGTATCAGTGTGTGTGTGGGGCTGTATCCCAGTGAGGGTCAGTGTGTGTGGGACTGTATCCCAGTGGGGGGTCAGTGTGTGTAGAGACTGTATCCCAGTGGGGGTCCGTTTGTATGGGACTGTATCCCAGTGAGGGCTACTGTGTGTATAGGACTGTACCCCAGTGGTTGTCAGTGTGGATGGGACTGTATCCCAGTGAGGGTCAGTGTGTGTGGGACTGTACCCCAGTGAGTGTCAGTGTGTATGGGACTGTACCCTAGTGAGTGTCAGTGTGTGTATGGGACTGTACCCCAGTGAGTATCAGAGTGTGTATGGGACTGTATCCCAGTGGGGGTCAGTGTGAGTGGGACTGTAACCCGAGGGGGTCAGTGTGTGTGGGACTGTATCCCAGTGAGTGTCAGTGTGTCTGGGACTGTATCCCATTGAGTGTCAGTGTGTAGTGGAGACTGTATCCAGTGAGGGTCAGTGTTTGTGGGAGACGGTATCCCAGTGAGGGTCATTCTTTGTATGGGACTGCATACCAGTGAGTGTCTGTGTGTGCATGGGAGTGTATCCCAGTGGGAGTCAGTGTGTCTGGGACTGTATCCCACTGACGGTCACTGTGTGTGAGGGACTGTACCCCAGTGAGTGTCAGTGTGTATGGGACTGTATCCCAGATGAGTATCAGTGTGTGTCGGGGACAGTATACCAGTGATTGTCAGTGTGTGTATGGGACTGTATCCCAGTGAGGGTCAGTGTGTGTGGGACTGTATCCCAGTGGGGTCAGTGTGTGTTGAGACTGTATCACAGTGAGTGTCTGTGTGTGTATGGGACTGAATCCCAGTTGGGGCAGTGTGTATGGGACTGTATCCCAGTGAGGTCAGTGTGTGTGGGACTGTACCCCCGTGACTGTCAGTGTGTATGGGTCTGTACCCTAGTGAGTGTCAGTGTGTGTATGGGACTGTACCCCAGTGAGTATCAGTGTGTGTATGGACTGTATCCCAGTGGGGGTCAGTGTGAGTGGACTGTAACCCGAGGGTGTCAGTGTGTGTGGGACTGTTATCCCAGTGAGTGTCAGTGTGTATGGGACTGTACCCCAGTGAGTGTCAGTATGTATGGGACTGTATCCCAGTGAGTGTCAGTGTGTGTGAGGGACTGTACCCCAGTGAGTGTCAGTGTGTATGGGACTGTATCCCAGTGAGTATCAGTGTGTCTGGGGGACTGTATACCAGTGATTGTCAGTGTGTGTATGGGACTGTATTCCAGTAAGGGTCAGTGTGTATGGGACTGTATCCCAGTGAGTATCAGTGTGTGTATGGGACTGTACCCACAGTGAGTGTCAGTGTGTGTATGGGACTGTACCCCAGTGAGTATCAGTGTGTCTGCGGGGCTGTATCCCAGTGAGGTCAGTGTGGTGTGGGACTGTATCCCAGTGATTGTCAGTGTGTGTATGGGACTGTATCCCAGTAAGGGTCAGTGTGCGTGGGACTGTATCCCAGTGACTATAAGTGTGTGTGTGGGGCTGTATCCCAGTGAGTGTCAGTGTGTGTGGGACTGTATCCCAGTGAGGGCTAGTGTGTGTATGGGACTGTACCCCAATGTGGGTCAGTGTGTGTGGGACTGTATCCCAGTGAGGGGCAGTGTGTGTGGGACTATATCCTAGTGGGGGTCAGTGTGTGTATGAGACTGTATCCCAGTGAGTGTCAGTATGTATGGGACTGTATCCCAGTGAGTGTCAGTGTGTATGGGACTGTATCCCAGTGAGCGCTAGTGTGCGTATGGGGACATTATCCCTGAGAGGGTCAGTGTGTGTAGGACTGTATCCCATGAGGGTCAGTGTGTGTGGGACTGTACTCCAGTGAGTGTCAGTGTGTATCGGACTGTACCCCAGTGAGTGTCAGTGTGTCTATGGGACTGTACCCCAGTGAGTATCAGTTGTGTGTGGGGACTGTATCCCAGTGAGGGTCAGTGTGTGTATGGGACTGTACCCCAGTGAGGGTCAGTGTGTGTGGGACTGTATCCCAGTGAGTATCAGTGTGTGTGGGGGGGCTGTATCCCAGTGAGGGTCAGTGTGTGTGGGACTGTATCCCAGTGGGGGTCAGTGTGTGTATGAGACTGTATCCCAGTGGTGGTCAGTTTGTATGGGACTGTATCCCAGTGAGGGCTAGTGTGTGTATAGGACTGTACCCTAGTGGTTGTCAGAGTGTATGGGACTGTATCCCAGTGAGGGTCAGTGTGTGTGGGACTGTACCCCAGTGAGTGTCAGTGTGTATGGGACTGTACCCTAGTGAGTGTCAGTGTGTGTATGGACTGTACCCCAGTGAGTATCAGAGTGTGTATGGGACTGTATCCAAGTGGGGGGGGTCAGTTGTGGAGGGACTATAACCCGAGGGGGTCAGTGTGTGTGGGACTGTATCCCAGTGAGTGTCAGTGTGTATGGGACTGTAACCCAGTGAGTGTCAGTATGTATGGGACTGTATCCCAGTGAGTGTCAGTGTGTATGGGACTGTATCCCAGTGAGGGCTAGTGTGTGTATGGAACTGTACCCCAGTGAGGGTCAGTGTGTGTATGGGACTGTATCCCAGTGAGGGTCAGTGTGTGTGGGACTGTATCCCAGTGAGGGTCAGTGTGTGTGGGACTGTAACCCAGTGTGTGTCAGTGTGTATGGGACTGTATCCCAGTGAGGGCTAGTGTGTGTATGGGACTGTATCCCAGTGAGTATCAGTGTGTGTATGGGACTGTATCCAAGTGGGGCTCAGTGTGAGTGGGACTGTAACCCGAGGGGGTCAGTGTGTGGGGGACTATATCCCAGTGTGTGTCAGTGTGTATGGGACTGTAACCCAGTGAGTGTCAGTATGTATGGGACTGTATCCCAGTGTGTGTCAGTGTGAATGGGACTGTATCCCAGTGAGGGCGAGTGTGTGTATGGTACTGTATCCCATTGAGGGTCAGTGTATGTGGGACTGCATCCCAGTGAGTGTCAGTGTGTATGGGACTGTATCCCCAGTGAGTGTCATTGTGTGTAGGTCTGTACCCCAGTGAGGGTCTGTGTGTGTATGGTACTTTATCCCTGAGAGAATCAGAGTGTGTAGGACTTTATCCCAGTGAGGGTCAGTGTGTGTGGGGACTGTACTCCAGTGAGTATCAGTGTGTGTGGGGGACTGTATCCCAGTGAGTATCAGTGTGTGTGTGGGGCTGTATCCCAGTGAGGGTCCAGTGTGTGTGGGGACTGCATCCCAGTGAGTGTCAGTGTGTGTATGGGACTGTACCCCAGTGAGGGTCAGTGTGTGTGGGGACTGTATCCCAGTGAGTATCAGTGTGTGTGTGGGGCTGTATCCCAGTGAGTGTCAGTGTGTATGGGAATGTATACCAGTGGGGTTCAGTGTGTATGGGACTGTATCCCAGTGAGGGTCAGTGTGTGTGGGACTGTATCCCAGTGGGGTTCAGTGTGTGTATGAGACTGTATCGCAGTGAGTATCAGTGTGTGTATGGGACTGTATCCCAGTGGGGGTCAGTGTGAGTGGGACTGTAACCCGAGGGGGGTCAGTGTGTGTGGGACTGTATCCCAGTGAGTGTCAGTGTGTCTGGGACTGTACTCAGTGAGTGTCAGTATGTATGGGACTGTATCCCAGTGAGTGTCATTGTGTATGGGACTGTATCCCAGTGAGGGCTAGTGTGTGTATGGGACTGTACCCCAGTAAGGTCAGTGTGTCTGGGACTGTATCCCAGTGAGTGTCAGTGTGTATGGACTGTATCCCAGTGAGGGTCAGTGTGTGTGGGAGACAGTATCACAGTGAGGGTCATTGTTTGTATGGGACTGCATACCAGTGAGAGTCTGTGTCTGCATGGGACTGTATCCCAGTGGGAGTCAGTGTGTCTGGGACTGTATCCCTCTGAGGGTCACTGTGTGTGAGGGGACTGTACCCCAGTGATTGTCAGTGTGTATGGGACTGTATCCCAGTGAGTATCAGTGTGTGTGGGGGGACTGTATACCAGTGATTGTCCAGTGTGTGTATGGGACTGTATCCCAGTAAGGGTCAGTGTGTGTGGGACTGTATCCCAGTGAGTATCAGTGTGTGTATGGGACTGTGCCCAGTGAGTATCAGTGTGTGTGCGGGGCTGTATCCAGTGAGGGTCAGTGTGTGTATGGGACTGTATCCCAGTGAGGGTCAGTGTGTGTGGGACTGTATCTCAGTGGAGTTCAGTGTGTGTATGAGACTGTATCGCATAGAGTGTCTGTGTGTGTATGGGACTGTATCCAGTTGGGGCAGTGTGTATGGGACTGTATCCCAGTGAGGGTCAGTGTGTGTGGGACTGTACCCCGTGACTGTCAG
>NW_027277590.1:0-26641 GCF_030028105.1 Mobula birostris
CTCAAGATCACTCGAAACATTCCACACACGCACAGATCCCACAGAATCACGGGACACTGCACACAACCACAGATCCCTCAGGATCACTTGGGAGTCCATACCTCCACAGATCCCTCAGGATCACTCGGGACTACACACACCCACAGATCCCGCAGGATCACGCGGGACACTCCACACACCCAGAGATCCCTCAAGATCACTCTGGATTCCATACGCCCACTGAACCTTCATGATCACGGGACACTCAACGCACCCCCAGAACCCTCAGGATCATCGGGACTCCTCACTGCCACAGATCCCTCAGGATCACTCGGGATTCCACACACCCACAGATCCCTCAGGATCACTCGGGACTCCTCACTGCCACAGATCCCTCAGGATCACTCGGGATTCCACACACCCACAGATCCTTCAGGATCACTCACAACTCCACACACCCACAGATCCCTCAGGATCACTCGGGATTCCACACACCCACTGATCCCTCATGATCACGGTACACTCAACACACCCACAGATCCCTCAGTTGCACTCTGGGTTCCATACACCCACTGATCCCTCATGATCACGGTACACTCAACACACCCACAGATCACTCAGGATCAGTCGGAACTCCACATGCCCACAGATCCCTCAGGATCAGTCGGAACTCCACACACCCACAGATCCTTCAGGATCAGTCGGAACTCCACATGCCCACAGAACCCTCAGGATTACTTGGGACACTCCACACACCCACAGATCCCTCATGATCACTCGGGATTCGACACACCCACAGATCACTCAGGATCACTCGGCACTCCACATAACCCACAGATCCCTGAGGATCAATCGGGACACTCCACACACCCACAGATCCTTCAGTATCTCGGGACAATCCACACACTCACTGATCCCTCAGGATCACTCGGGACTACACAGACCCACAATTCCCACAGGATCACGGGACACTCTATACACCCACAGATCTCTCAGATCACTCGGGACTCCACACATCCACAGACCACTCAGGATCACTCGGGACTCCATGCACTCACAGATGCCTCAGTATAACTCGGGACTACACACACCCACAGATCCCTTATGATTACTCGGGACTCCACACACCCACCGATCTCTCTGGATCACGGGAGACTCCACACACCCACTGATCCCTCAGGATTACTCGGGATTAACAGACCCACAGATTCCTCTGACTCACTTGGGACACTGCCCAGACCACTAATCCCTCAGGGTCACTAATGCTTTCACACACCCACAGATCCCTCAGGATCACTCGGGACTCCACACACCCACAGATCCCTCAGGTGCACTCTGGGTTTCATACACCCACAGATCCCTCAGGATCACTCGGGACTCTCCGCACACCCAAAGATCCCTCAGGATTACTCAGGATTCCATACACCCACAGATCACTCAGGATCACTCGGCACTCCACATAACCCACAGATCCCTCAGGATCACTCGGGACTCCACACACCCACAGATCCTTCAGGATCACTCGGGACTCCACACACACACAGATCTCTCAGATCACTCGGGACTCCACACATCCACAGACCACTCAGGATCACTCGGGACTCGATGCACTCACAGATGCCTCAGTATAACTCGGGACTACACACACCCACAGATCCCTTATGATTATTCGGGACTCCACACACCCACCGATCTCTCAGGATCACGGGAGACTCCACACACCCACTGATCCCTCAGGATTACTCGGGACAGACCACACACCCACAAATCCCACAGCATTTCTCGGGACTCCACACACCCACAGATCCCTATGATCACTCGGAAAACTACACATACCCGCAGATCTCCCAAAACACGGGACTACACCCACTCACCGATCCATCAGGATCAGTCCGGAGTCCACACACCCACGGATCCCTCAGGATCACTCGGGACAATCCACACGCCAGAGATCCCTCAAGATCACTCTGGATTCCATACACCCACTGAATCCTCATGATCATGGGACACTCAGCGCACCCACAGAACCCTCAGGATCATTCGGGACTGTTCACTGCCACAGATTCCTGTGGATCACTCGGGATTCCATACACCCACAGATCCATCAGGATCACTCGGGACTCTACACAGCCACGGAACCCTCAGGATTACTTGGGACACTCCACACACCCACAGATCCCTCATGATCACTCGGGATTCGACACACCCACAGATCACTCAGGATCACTCGGCACTCCACATAACCCACAGATCCCTGAGGATCAATCGGGACACTCCACACACCCACAGATCCTTCAGTATCTCGGGACAATCCACACAATCACTGATCCCTCAGGATCACGGGACACTCTATACACCCACAGATATCTCAGATCACTCGGGACTCCACACATCCACAGACCACTCAGGATCACTCGGGACTCCATACACACACAGATGCCTCAGTATAACTCGGGACTACACACACCCACAGATCCCTTATGATTACTCGGGACTCCACACACCCACCGATCTCTCAGGATCACGGGAGACTCCACACACCCACTGATCCCTCAGGATTACTAGGGACTAACAGACCCACAGATCCCTCTGACTCACTTGGGACACTGCCCAGACCACTAGTCCCTCAGGGTCACTAATGATTTCACACACCCACAGATCCCTCAGGATCACTCGGAACAACACCCCTCCCCCACAGATCCCTCAGGATCACTTGGGACAGACCACACACCCACAAATCCCACAACATTACTCGGGACTCCACACACCCACAGATCCCTATGATCACTCGGAAAACTACACATACCCGCAGATCTCCCAAAACACGGGACTACACCCACTCACCGATCCATCAGGATCAGTCGGGAGTCCACACACCCACGGATCTCTCAGGTTAACGGGACTCCACACACCCAAAGATCCCTCAAGATCACTCGAAACATTCCACACACCCACAGATCCCACAGAATCACGGGACACTCCACACACCCACAGATCCCTCAGGATCACTTGGGAGTCCATACCTCCACAGATCCCTCAGAATCAATCAGGACACTCCACACACACCCACTGATCCTTCAGGATCTCGGGACAATCCAAACACTCACTGATCCCTGAGGGTCACTTGGGACTCCACACACCCACAGATCCCTCAGGATAACTCAGGACTAAACACACTCACAGATCCCTCATGATTACTCGCAACTTCACACACCCACCGATCTCTCAGGATCACGGAACACTCCACACACCCACAGATCCCTCAGGATCAGTCGGAACTCCACATGCCTACGGATACCTCAGGATCACTCGGGACTAACAGACCCACAGATCCCTCTGGATCACTTGGGACACTGCACAGACCACAGATCCTTCAGGGTCACTCGGGACTCCACACATCCACAGATAACTCAGGATCACTCGGGACAACACACACCCACAGATCCCGCAGGATCTTGCGGGAGTACACACACCCACGGATCCCTCAGGATCACTCGGGACAATCCACACCCCAGAGATCCCTCAAGATCACTCTGGATTCCATACACCCACTGAATCCTCATGATCATGGGACACTCAGCGCACCCACAGAACCCTCAGGATCATTCGGGACTGTTCACTGCCACAGATTCCTGTGGATCACTCGGGATTCCATACACCCACAGATCCATCAGGATCACTCGGGACTCTACACAGCCACAGAACCCTCAGGATTACTTGGGGCACTCCACACACCCACAGATCCCTCATGATCACTCGGGATTCGACACACCCACAGATCACTCAAGATCACTCGGCACTCCACATAAACCACAGATCCCTGAGGATCAATCGGGATACTCCACACACCCACAGATCCTTCAGTATCTCGGGACAATCCACACAATCACTGATCCCTCAGGATCACTCGGGACTGCACAGACCCACAGTTCCCTCAGGATCACGGGACACTCTATACACACACAGATCTCTCAGATCACTCGGGACTCCACACATCCACAGACCACTCAGGATCACTCGGGACTCCATACACTCACAGATGCCTCAGTATAACTCGGGACTACACACACCCACAGATCCCTTATGATTACTCGGGACTCCACACACCCACCGATCTCTCAGGATCACAGGAGACTCCACACAGCCACTGATCCCTCAGGATTACTCGGGACAGACCACACACCCACAAATCCCACAGCATTACTCGGGACTCCACACACCCACAGATCCCTATGATCACTCGGAAAACTATACATACCCGCAGATCTCCCAAAACACGGGACTACACAGACTCACCGATCCATCAGGATCAGTCCGGAGTCCACACACCCACAGATCTCTCAGGTTAACGGGACTCCACACACCCAAAGATCCTTCAAGATCACTCGAAACATTCCACACACCCACAGATCCCACAGAATCACGGGACACTCCACACACCCGCAGACCACTCAGGATCACTCGGGATTGCATACACTCACAGATGCCTCAGTATAACTCGGGACTACACACACCCACAGATCCCTTATGATTACTCGGGACTCCACACACCCACCGATCTCTCAGGATCACTCGGGACTGCACACACCTACAGATCCTTCAGGATCACTCGGGACTCCACATACACACAGATCTTTCAGATCACTCGGTACTCCACAGATCCACAGACTACTCAGGATCACTCGGGACTCCTTACACTCACAGATGCCTCAGTATAACTCAGAACTCCACACACCCACAGATCCCTTATGATTACTCGAGACTCCACACACCCACCGATCTCTCAGGATTACTCGGGACAGACCACACACCCACAAATCCCACAACATTACTCGGGACTCCACACACCCACAGATCCCTATGGTCACTCGGAAAACTCCACACACCCACAGATCCCTCAGTTGCACTCTGGGTTCCATAACCCACTGATCCCTCATGATCATGGGACACTCAACACACCCACAGATCACTCAGGATCACTCGGGACTCTCCACACACCCATAGATCCCTCAGGATTAGTCGGAACTCCACATGCCCACGGATCGCTCAGGATCACTCGGGACTAACAGACCCACAGATCCCTCTGGATCACTTGGGACACTGCACAGACCACAGATCCTTCAGGGTCACTCCGGACTCCACACATCCACAGATAACTCAGGATCACTCGGGACAACACACACCCACAGATCCCGCAGGATCTTGCGGGAGTACACCCACCCACGGATCCCTCAGGATCACTCGGGACAATCCACACTCCAGAGATCCCTCAAGATCACTCTGGATTCCATACACCCACAGAATCCTCATGATCATGGGACACTCAGCGCACCCACAGAACCCTTAGGATCATTCGGGACTGTTCACTGCCACAGATTCCTGTGGATCACTCGGGATTCCATACACCCACAGATCCATCAGGATCACTCGGGACTCTACACAGCCACAGAACCCTCAGGACTACTTGGGACACTCCACACACCCACAGATCCCTCATGATCACTCGTGATTCGACACACCCACAGATCACTCAGGATCACTCGGCACTCCACATAACCCACAGATCCCTGAGGATCAATCGGGACGCTCCACACACCCACAGATCCTTCAGTATCTCGGGACAATCCACACACTCACTGATCCCTCAGGATCACTCGGGACTACACAGACCCACAATTCCCTCAGGATCACGGGACACTCTATACACCCACAGATCTCTCAGATCACTCGGGACTCCACACATCCACAGACCACTCAGGATCACTCGGGAATCCATACACTCACAGATACCTCAGTATATCTCGGGACTACACACACCCACAGATCCCTTATGATTACGCGGGACTCCACACACCCACCGATCTCTCAGGATCACGGGAGACTCCACACACCCACTGATCCCTCAGGATTACTCGGGACTAACAGACCCACAGATCCCTCTGACTCACTTGGGACACTGCCCAGACCACTAATCCCTCAGGGTCACTAATGATTTCACACACCCACAGATCCCTCAGGATCACTCGGGACTCCACACACCCACAGATCCCTCAGGTGCACTCTGGGTTCCATACACCCACAGATCCCTCAGGATCACTCGGGACTCTCCGCACACCCACAGATCCCTCAGGATTACTCAGGATTCCATACACCCACAGATCACTCAGGATCACTCGGCACTCCACATAACCCACAGATCCCTGAGGATCAATCGGGATACTCCACACACCCACAGATCCTTCAGCATCTCGGGACAATCCACGCAATCACTGATCCCTCAGGATCACTCGGGACTGCACAGACCCACAGTTCCCTCAGGATCACGGGACACTCTATACACACACAGATCTCTCAGATCACTCGGGACTCCACACATCCACAGACCACTCAGGATCACTCGGGACTCCATACACTCACAGATGCCTCAGTATAACTCGGGACTACACACACCCACAGATCCCTTATGATTACTCGGGACTCCACACACCCACCGATCTCTCAGGATCACGGGAGACTCCACACACCCACTGATCCCTCAGGATTACTCGGGACAGACCACACACCCACAAATCCCACAGCATTACTCGGGACTCCACACACCCACAGATCCCTATGATCACTCGGAAAACTACACATACCCGCAGATCTCCCAAAACACGGGACTACACCCACTCACCGATCCATCAGGATCAGTCGGGAGTCCACACACCCACGGATCTCTCAGGTTAACGGGACTCCACACACCCAAAGATCCCTCAAGATCACTCGAAACATTCCACACACCCACAGATCCCACAGAATCACGGGACACTCCGCACACCCACAGATCCCTCAGGATCACTTGGGAGTCCATACCTCCACAGATCCCTCAGAATCAATCAGGACACTCCACACACACCCACTGATCCTTCAGGATCTCGGGACAATCCAAACACTCACTGATCCCTGAGGGTCACTTGGGACTCCACACACCCACAGATCCCTCAGGATAACTCAGGACTACACACACTCACAGATCCCTCATGATTACTCGCAACTTCACACACCCACCGATCTCTCAGGATCACGGAACACTCCACACACCCACAGATCCCTCAGGATCAGTCGGAACTCCACATGCCTACGGATACCTCAGGATCACTCGGGACTAACAGACCCACAGATCCCTCTGGATCACTTGGGACACTGCACAGACCACAGATCCTTCAGGGTCACTCGGGACTCCACACATCCACAGATAACTCAGGATCACTCGGGACAACACACACCCACAGATCCCGCAGGATCTTGCGGGAGTACACACACCCACGGATCCCTCAGTATCACTCGGGACAATCCACACCCCAGAGATCCCTCAAGATCACTCTGGATTCCATACACCCACTGAATCCTCATGATCATGGGACACTCAGCGCACCCACAGAACCCTCAGGATCATTCGGGACTTTTCACTGCCACAGATTCCTGTGGATCACTCGGGATTCCATACACCCACAGATCCATCAGGATCACTCGGGACTCTACACAGCCACAGAACCCTCAGGACTACTTGGGACACTCCACACACCCACAGATCCCTCATGATCACTCGGGATTCGACACACCCACAGATCACTCAGGATCACTCGGCACTCCAGATAACCCACAGATCCCTGAGGATCAATCGGGATACTCCACACACCCACAGATCCTTCAGTATCTCGGGACAATCCACACAATCACTGATCCCTCAGGATCACTCGGGACTGCACAGACCCACAGTTCCCTCAGGATCACGGGACACTCTATACACACACAGATCTCTCAGATCACTCGGGACTCCACACATCCACAGACCACTCAGGATCACTCGGGACTCCATACACTCACAGATGCCTCAGTATAACTCGGGACTACACACACCCACAGATCCCTTATGATTACTCGGGACTCCACACACCCACCGATCTCTCAGGATCACAGGAGACTCCACACAGCCACTGATCCCTCAGGATTACTCGGGACAGACCACACACCCACAAATCCCACAGCATTACTCGGGACTCCACACACCCACAGATCCCTATGATCACTCGGAAAACTACACATACCCGCAGATCTCCCAAAACACGGGACTACACAGACTCACCGATCCATCAGGATCAGTCCGGAGTCCACACACACACAGATCTCTCAGGTTAACGGGACTCCACACACCCAAAGATCCCTCAAGATCACTCGAAACATTCCACACACCCACAGATCCCACAGAATCACGGGACACTCCACACACCCGCAGACCACTCAGGATCACTCGGGATTGCATACACTCACAGATGCCTCAGTATAACTCGGGACTACACACACCCACAGATCCCTTATGATTACTCGGGACTCCACACACCCACCGATCTCTCAGGATCACGGGAGACTCCACACACCCACTGATCCCTCAGGATTACTAGGGACTAACAGACCCACAGATCCCTCTGACTCACTTGGGACACTGCCCAGACCACTAGTCCCTCAGGGTCACTAATGATTTCACACACCCACAGATCCCTCAGGATCACTCGGAACAACACCCCTCCCCCACAGATCCCTCAGGATCACTTGGGACAGACCACACACCCACAAATCCCACAACATTACTCGGGACTCCACACACCCACAGATCCCTATGATCACTCGGAAAACTACACATACCCGCAGATCTCCCAAAACACGGGACTACACCCACTCACCGATCCATCAGGATCAGTCGGGAGTCCACACACCCACGGATCTCTCAGGTTAACGGGACTCCACACACCCAAAGATCCCTCAAGATCACTCGAAACATTCCACACACCCACAGATCCCACAGAATCACGGCACACTCCACACACCCACAGATCCCTCAGGATCACTTGGGAGTCCATACCTCCACAGATCCCTCAGAATCAATCAGGACACTCCACACACACCCACTGATCCTTCAGGATCTCGGGACAAACCAAACACTCACTGATCCCTGAGGGTCACTTGGGACTCCACACACCCACAGATCCCTCAGGATAACTCAGGACTACACACACTCACAGATCCCTCATGATTACTCGCAACTTCACACACCCACCGATCTCTCAGGATCACGGAACACTCCACACACCCACAGATCCCTCAGGATCAGTCGGAACTCCACATGCCTACGGATACCTCAGGATCACTCGGGACTAACAGACCCACAGATCCCTCTGGATCACTTGGGACACTGCACAGACCACAGATCCTTCAGGGTCACTCGGGACTCCACACATCCACAGATAACTCAGGATCACTCGGGACAACACACACCCACAGATCCCGCAGGATCTTGCGGGAGTACACACACCCACGGATCCCTCAGAATCACTCGGGACAATCCACACCCCAGAGATCCCTCAAGATCACTCTGGATTCCATACACCCACTGAATCCTCATGATCATGGGACACTCAGCGCACCCACAGAACCCTCAGGATCATTCGGGACTGTTCACTGCCACAGATTCCTGTGGATCACTCGGGATTCCATACACCCACAGATCCATCAGGATCACTCGGGACTCTACACAGCCACAGAACCCTCAGGATTACTTGGGGCACTCCACACACCCACAGATCCCTCATGATCACTCGGGATTCGACACACCCACAGATCACTCAAGATCACTCGGCACTCCACATAAACCACAGATCCCTGAGGATCAATCGGGATACTCCACACACCCACAAATCCTTCAGTATCTCGGGACAATCCACACAATCACTGATCCCTCAGGATCACTCGGGACTGCACAGACCCACAGTTCCCTCAGGATCACGGGACACTCTATACACACACAGATCTCTCAGATCACTCGGGACTCCACACATCCGCAGACCACTCAGGATCACTCGGGACTCCATACACTCACAGATGCCTCAGTATAACTCGGGACTACACACACCCACAGATCCCTATGATCACTCGGAAAACTATACATACCCGCAGATCTCCCAAAACACGGGACTACACAGACTCACCGATCCATCAGGATCAGTCCGGAGTCCACACACCCACAGATCTCTCAGGTTAACGGGACTCCACACACCCAAAGATCCTTCAAGATCACTCGAAACATTCCACACACCCACAGATCCCACAGAATCACGGGACACTCCACACACCCGCAGACCACTCAGGATCACTCGGGATTGCATACACTCACAGATGCCTCAGTATAACTCGGGACTACACACACCCACAGATCCCTTATGATTACTCGGGACTCCACACACCCACCGATCTCTCAGGATTACTAGGGACTAACAGACCCACAGATCCCTCTGACTCACTTGGGACACTGCCCAGACCACTAGTCCCTCAGGGTCACTAATGATTTCACACACCCACAGATCCCTCAGGATCACTCGGAACAACACCCCTCCCCCACAGATCCCTCAGGATCACTTGGGACAGACCACACACCCACAAATCCCACAGCATTACTCGGGACTCCACACACCCACAGATCCCTATGATCACTCGGAAAACTACACATACCCGCAGATCTCCCAAAACACGGGACTACACCCACTCTCCGATTCATCAGGATCAGTCGGGAGTCCACACACCCACGGATCCCTCAGGTTAACGGGACTCCACACACCCAAAGATCCCTCAAGATCACTCGAAACATTCCACACACGCACAGATCCCACAGAATCACGGGACACTGCACACAACCACAGATCCCTCAGGATCACTTGGGAGTCCATACCTCCACAGATCCCTCAGGATCACTCGGGACTACACACACCCACAGATCCCGCAGGATCACGCGGGACACTCCACACACCCAGAGATCCCTCAAGATCACTCTGGATTCCATACGCCCACTGAACCTTCATGATCACGGGACACTCAACGCACCCCCAGAACCCTCAGGATCATCGGGACTCCTCACTGCCACAGATCCCTCAGGATCACTCGGGATTCCACACACCCACAGATCCCTCAGGATCACTCGGGACTCCTCACTGCCACAGATCCCTCAGGATCACTCGGGATTCCACACACCCACAGATCCTTCAGGATCACTCACAACTCCACACACCCACAGATCCCTCAGGATCACTCGGGATTCCACACACCCACTGATCCCTCATGATCACGGTACACTCAACACACCCACAGATCCCTCAGTTGCACTCTGGGTTCCATACACCCACTGATCCCTCATGATCACGGAACACTCAACACACCCACAGATCACTCAGGATCAGTCGGAACTCCACATGCCCACAGATCCCTCAGGATCAGTCGGAACTCCACACACCCACAGATCCTTCAGGATCAGTCGGAACTCCACATGCCCACAGAACCCTCAGGATTACTTGGGACACTCCACACACCCACAGATCCCTCATGATCACTCGGGATTCGACACACCCACAGATCACTCAGGATCACTCGGCACTCCACATAACCCACAGATCCCTGAGGATCAATCGGGACACTCCACACACCCACAGATCCTTCAGTATCTCGGGACAATCCACACACTCACTGATCCCTCAGGATCACTCGAGACTACACAGACCCACAATTCCCACAGGATCACGGGACACTCTATACACCCACAGATCTCTCAGATCACTCGGGACTCCACACATCCACAGACCACTCAGGATCACTCGGGACTCCATGCACTCACAGATGCCTCAGTATAACTCGGGACTACACACACCCACAGATCCCTTATGATTACTCGGGACTCCACACACCCACCGATCTCTCTGGATCACGGGAGACTCCACACACCCACTGATCCCTCAGGATTACTCGGGATTAACAGACCCACAGATTCCTCTGACTCACTTGGGACACTGCCCAGACCACTAATCCCTCAGGGTCACTAATGCTTTCACACACCCACAGATCCCTCAGGATCACTCGGGACTCCACACACCCACAGATCCCTCAGGTGCACTCTGGGTTCCATACACCCACAGATCCCTCAGGATCACTCGGGACTCTCCGCACACCCAAAGATCCCTCAGGATTACTCAGGATTCCATACACCCACAGATCACTCAGGATCACTCGGCACTCCACATAACCCACAGATCCCTCAGGATCACTCGGGACTCCACACACCCACAGATCCTTCAGGATCACTCGGGACTCCACACACACACAGATCTCTCAGATCACTCGGGACTCCACACATCCACAGACCACTCAGGATCACTCGGGACTCGATGCACTCACAGATGCCTCAGTATAACTCGGGACTACACACACCCACAGATCCCTTATGATTATTCGGGACTCCACACACCCACCGATCTCTCAGGATCACGGGAGACTCCACACACCCACTGATCCCTCAGGATTACTCGGGACAGACCACACACCCACAAATCCCACAGCATTTCTCGGGACTCCACACACCCACAGATCCCTATGATCACTCGGAAAACTACACATACCCGCAGATCTCCCAAAACACGGGACTACACCCACTCACCGATCCATCAGGATCAGTCCGGAGTCCACACACCCACGGATCCCTCAGGATCACTCGGGACAATCCACACGCCAGAGATCCCTCAAGATCACTCTGGATTCCATACACCCACTGAATCCTCATGATCATGGGACACTCAGCGCACCCACAGAACCCTCAGGATCATTCGGGACTGTTCACTGCCACAGATTCCTGTGGATCACTCGGGATTCCATACACCCACAGATCCATCAGGATCACTCGGGACTCTACACAGCCACGGAACCCTCAGGATTACTTGGGACACTCCACACACCCACAGATCCCTCATGATCACTCGGGATTCGACACACCCACAGATCACTCAGGATCACTCGGCACTCCACATAACCCACAGATCCCTGAGGATCAATCGGGACACTCCACACACCCACAGATCCTTCAGTATCTCGGGACAATCCACACAATCACTGATCCCTCAGGATCACGGGACACTCTATACACCCACAGATATCTCAGATCACTCGGGACTCCACACATCCACAGACCACTCAGGATCACTCGGGACTCCATACACACACAGATGCCTCAGTATAACTCGGGACTACACACACCCACAGATCCCTTATGATTACTCGGGACTCCACACACCCACCGATCTCTCAGGATCACGGGAGAGTCCACACACCCACTGATCCCTCAGGATTACTCGGGACTAACAGACCCACAGATCCCTCTGAATCACTTGGGACACTGCCCAGACCACTAATCCCTCAGGGTCACTAATGATTTCACACACCCACAGATCCCTCAGGATCACTCGGAACTACACCCCCACCACAGATCCCTCAGGATCACTTGGGACAGACCACACACCCACAAATCCCACAACATTACTCGGGACTCCACACACCCACAGATCCCTATGATCACTCGGAAAACTACACATACCCGCAGATCTCCCAAAACACGGGACTACACCCACTCACCGATCCATCAGGATCAGTCCGGAGTCCACACACCCACGGATCTCTCAGGTTAACGGGACTCCACACACCCAAAGATCCCTCAAGATCACTCGAAACATTCCACACACCCACAGATCCCACAGAATCACGGGACACTCCACACACCCACAGATCCCTCAGGATCACTTGGGAGTCCATACCTCCACAGATCCCTCAGGATCACTCGGGACTACACACACCCACATATCCCGCAGGATCACGCGGGACTACACATACCCACAGATCCCTCAGGATCACGGTACACTCCACACACCCACAGATCCCTCAGGATCAGTCAAGACAATCCACACCCCAGAGATACCTCAAGATCACTCTGGATTCCATACACCCACTGAATCCTCATGATCATGGGACACTCAGCGCACCCACAGAACCCTCAGGATCATTCGGGACTGTTCACTGCCACAGATTCCTGTGGATCACTCGGGATTCCATACACCCACAGATACCTCAGAATCAATCAGGACACTCCACACACCCACAGATCCTTCAGGATCTCGGGACAATCCACACATTACTGATCCCTGAGGGTCACTTGGAACTCCACACACCCACAGATCCCTCAGGATAACTCAGGACTACACACACCCACAGATCACTCAGGATCACTCGGGACTCTCCGCACACCCACAGATCCCTCAGGATGACTCAGGATTCCATACACCCACAGATCCATCAGGATCACTCGGGACTCTACACAGCCATAGATCCCTCAGGATTACTCGGGACTCTACACACCCACAGATCCCTCAGAATCAATCAGGACACTCCACACACACCCACAGATCCTTCAGGATCTCGGGACAATCCACACACTCACTGATCCCTGAGGGTCACTTGGGACTCCACACACCCACAGATCCCTCAGGATAACTCAGGACTACACACACTCACAGATCCCTCATGATTACTCGCAACTTCACACACCCACCGATCTCTCAGGATCACGGGACACTCCACACACCCACAGATCCCTCAGGATCAGTCGGAACTCCACATGCCCACGGATCCCTCTGGATCACTTGGGACACTGCACAGACCACAGATCCTTCAGGGTCACTCGGGACTCCACACATCCACAGATAACTCAGGATCACTCGGGACAACACACACCCACAGATCCCGCAGGATCTTGCGGGAGTACACACACCCACGGATCCCTCAGGATCACTCGGGACAATCCACACCCCAGAGATCCCTCAAGATCACTCTGAATTCAATACACCCACTGAATCCTCATGATCATGGGACACTCAGCGCACCCACAGAACCCTCAGGATCATTCGGGACTGTTCACTGCCACAGATTCCTGTGGATCACTCGGGATTCCATACACCCACAGATCCATCAGGATCACTCGGAACTCTACACAGCCACGGAACCCTCAGGATTACTTGGGACACTCCACACACCCACAGATCCCTCATGATCACTCGGGATTCGACACACCCACAGATCACTCAGGATCACTCGGCACTCCACATAACCCACAGATCCCTGAGGATCAATCGGGACACTCCACACACCCACAGATCCTTCAGTATCTCGGGACAATCCACACACTCACTGATCCCTCAGGATCACTCGGGACTACACAGACCCACAGTTCCCTCAGGATCACGGGACACTCTACACACCCACAGATCTCTCAGATCACTCGGGACTCCACACATCCACAGACCACTCAGGATCACTCGGGACTCCATACACTCACAGATGCCTCAGTATAACTCGGGACTACACACACCCACAGATCCCTTACGATTACTCGGGACTCCACACACCCACCGATCTCTCAGGATCACGGGAGACTCCACACACCCACTGATCCCTCAGGATTACTCGGGACTAACAGCACCACAGATCCCTCTGAATCACTTGGGACACTGCCCAGACCACTAATCCCTCAGGGTCACTAATGATTTCACACACCCACAGATCCCTCAGGATCACTCGGAACTACACCCCCCCCCACAGATCCCTCAGGATCACTTGGGACAGACCACACACCCACAAATCCCACAGCATTACTCGGGACTCCACACACCCACAGATCCCTATGATCACTCGGAAAACTACACATACCCGCAGATCTCCCAAAACACGGGACTACACCCACTCACCGATCCATCAGGATCAGTCGGGAGTCCACTCACCCACGGATCTCTCAGGTTAACGGGACTCCACACACCCATAGATCCCTCAAGATCACTCGAAACATTCCACACACCCACAGATCCCACAGAATCACGGGACACTCCACACACCCACAGATCCCTCAGGATCACTTGGGAGTCCATACCTCCACAGATCCCTCAGGATCACTCGGGACTACACACACCCACATATCCCGCAGGATCACGCGGGACTACACATACCCACAGATTCCTCAGGATCACGGGACACTCCACACACCCACAGATCCCTCAGGATCAGTCGGAACTCCACATGCCTACGGATACCTCAGGATCACTCGGGACTAACAGACCCACAGAGCCCTCTGGATCACTCGAGACAATCCACACCCCAGAGATCCCTCAAGATCACTCTGGATTCCATACCACCCACTGAATCCTCATGATCATGGGACACTCAGCGCACCCACAGAACCCTCAGGATCATTCGGGACTGTTCACTGCCACAGATTCCTGTGGATCACTCGGGATTCCATACACGCACAGATCCTTCAGGATCACTCGGGACTCCACACACCCACAGATCCTTCAGGATCACTCGGGACTCCAAACACCCACGGATGCCTCAGGATCACTCGGGACTCCACACACCCACAGATCCCTCAGAATCAATCAGGACACTCCACACACCCACAGATCCTTCAGGATCTCGGGACAATCCATACACTCACTGATCCCTGAGGGGCACTTGGGACTCCACACGCCCACAGATCCCTCAGGATAACTCAGGACTACACACACTCACAGATCCCTCATGATTACTCGCAACTTCACACTCCCACCGATCTCTCAGGATCACGGGACACTCCACACACCCACAGATCCCTCAGGATCAGTCGGAACACCACATGCCCACGGATCCCTCAGGATCACTCGGGACTAACAGACCCACAGATCCCTCTGGATCACTTGGGACACTGCACAGACCACAGATCCTTCAGGGTCACTGGGGACTCCACACATCCACAGATAACTCAGGATCACTCGGGACAACACACACCCAGAGATCCCGCAGGATCTTGCGGGAGTACACACACCCACGGATCCCTCAGGATCACTCGGGACAATCCACACCCCAGAGATCCCTCAAGATCACTCTGGATTCCATACACCCACTGAATCCTCATGATCATGGGACACTCAGCGCACCCACAGAACCCTCAGGATCATTCGGGACTGTTCACTGCCACAGATTCCTGTGGATCACTCAGGATTCCATACACCCACAGATCCATCAGGATCACTCGGAACTCTACACAGCCACGGAACCCTCAGGATTACTTGGGACACTCCACACACCCACAGATCCCTCATGATCACTCGGGATTCGACACACCCACAGATCACTCAGGATCACTCGGCACTCCACATAACCCACAGATCCCTGAGGATCAATCGGGACACTCCACACACCCACAGATCCTTCAGTATCTCGGGACAATCCACACACTCACTGATCCCTCAGGATCACTCGGGACTACACAGACCCACAGTTCCCTCAGGATCACGGGACACTCTATACACCCACAGATCTCTCAGATCACTCGGGACTCCACACATCCACAGACCACTCAGGATCACTCGGGACTCCATACACTCACAGATGCCTCAGTATAACTCGGGACTACACACACCCACAGATCCCTTATGATTACTCGGGACTCCACACACCCACCGATCTCTCAGGATCACGGGAGACTCCACACACCCACTGATCCCTCAGGATTACTCGGGACTAACAGACCCACAGATCCCTCTGAATCACTTGGGACACTGCCCAGACCACTAATCCCTCAGGGTCACTAATGATTTCACACACCCACAGATCCCTCAGGATCACTCGGAACTACACCCCCCCCACAGATCCCTCAGGATCACTTGGGACAGACCACACACCCACAAATCCCACAGCATTACTCGGGACTCCACACACCCACAGATCCCTATGATCACTCGGAAAACTACACATACCCGCAGATCTCCCAAAACACGGGACTACACCCACTCACCGATCCATCAGGATCAGTCCGGAGTCCACACACCCACGGATCTCTCAGGTTAACGGGACTCCACACACCCATAGATCCCTCAAGATCACTCGAAACATTCCACACACCCACAGATCCCACAGAATCACGGGACACTCCACACACCCACAGATCCCTCAGGATCACTTGGGAGTCCATACCTCCACAGATCCCTCAGGATCACTCGGGACTACACACACCCACATATCCCGCAGGATCACGCGGGAGTACACATACCCACAGATCCCTCAGGATCACGGGACACTCCACACACCCACAGATCCCTCAGGATCAGTCGGAACTCCACATGCCTACGGATACCTCAGGATCACTCGGGACTAACAGACCCACAGAGCCCTCTGGATCACTCGAGACAATCCACACCCCAGAGATCCCTCAAGATCACTCTGGATTCCATACCACCCACTGAATCCTCATGATCATGGGACACTCAGCGCACCCACAGAACCCTCAGGATCATTCGGGACTGTTCACTGCCACAGATTCCTGTGGATCACTCGGGATTCCATACACCCACAGATCCTTCAGGATCACTCGGGACTCCACACACCCACAGATCCTTCAGGATCACTCGGGACTCCAAACACCCACGGATCCCTCAGGATCACTCGGGACTCCACACACCCACAGATCCCTCAGAATCAATCAGGACACTCCACACACCCACAGATCCTTCAGGATCTCGGGACAATCCATACACTCACTGATCCCTGAGGGGCACTTGGGACTCCACACGCCCACAGATCCCTCAGGATAACTCAGGACTACACACACTCACAGATCCCTCATGATTACTCGCAACTTCACACTCCCACCGATCTCTCAGGATCACGGGACACTCCACACACCCACAGATCCCTCAGGATCAGTCGGAACTCCACATGCCCACGGATCCCTCAGGATCACTCGGGACTAACAGACCCACAGATCCCGCAGGATCTTGCAGGAGTACACACACCCACGGATCCCTCAGGATCACTCGGGACAATCCACACCCCAGAGATCCCTCAAGATCACTCTGGAATCCATACACCCACTGAATATTCATGATCATGGCACACTCAGCGCACCCACAGAACGCTGAGGATCATTCGGGACTGTTCACTGCCACAGATTCCTGTGGATCACTCGGGATTCCATACACCCACAGATCCCTCAGGATCACTCAGGACTCCACACACCCACAGATCCTTCAGGATCACTCGGAACTCCACACAGCCACAGATCCCTCAGGTGCACTCTGGGTTCCATACACCCACAGATCCCTCAGGATCACTCGTGACTCTCCGCACACCCACAGATCCCTCAGGATAACTCAGGATTCCATACACCCATAGATCCATCAGGATCACTAGGGACTCCGCACACCCACAGATCCTTCAGGATCTTGGGACAATCCACACACTCACTGATCCCTCAGGATCACTCGAGACTCCAGCACCCACAGATCCCTCAGGATTACCCGGGACTACACAGACCCACAGATCCCTCAGGGTCACGGGATACTGCACAGACCCACAGATCCCTCAGAGCACTCGAGACTCCACACACACACAGATTTATCAGGATGACTCGGGACTAACAGACCCACAGGTCCCTCTGGATCACTCGGGAAACTGCACAGACGGCTAATTCCTCAGGGTCACTGAGGACTTGACACACCCACTAATCCATTAGGATAATTCGGGACTACACACACCCGCAGATCCCTCATGATCACTCGGGATTCCACACACTCACAGATCCCTCAGGATCACGGGACACTCCACACACCCACAGATTTTAACGAACACGGGACACACCACACACCCACAGATGCCTTAGGATCACTCAAGATTCCACACACCCACAGATCCCTCAGGATCACTCTGGATTCGACACACCCGCTGATCCCTCAGGATTACTCGGGACTAACAGACCCACAGATCCCTCTGAATCACTTGGGACACTGCCCAGACCACTAATCCCTCAGGGTCACTAACGATTTCACACACCCACAGATCCCTCAGGATCACTAGGAACTACACCCCCCCCACAGATCCCTCAGGATCACTTGGGACAGACCACACACCCACAAATCCCACAGCATTACTCGGGACTCCACACACCCACAGATCCCTATGATCACTCGGAAAACTACACATACCCGCAGATCTCCCAAATCACGGGACTACACCCACTCACCGATCCATCAGGATCAGTTGGGAGTCCAAACACGGATCTCTCAGGTTAACGGGACTCCACACACCCAAAGATCCCTCAAGATCACTTGAAACATTCCACACACCCACAGATCCCACAGAATCACGGGACACTCCACACACCCACAGATCCCTCAGGATCACTTGGGAGTCCATACCTCCACAGATCCCTCAGGATCACGCGGGACTACACACACCCACAGATCCCTCAGGATCACTCGGGACACTCCACACACACAGAGATCCCTCAAGATCACTCTGGATTCCATACGCCCACTGAACCTTCATGATCACGGGACACTCAACGCACCCACAGAACCCACAGGACCATCGGGACTCTACACACACCCACAGATCCCTCAGGATTACTCAGGATTCCATACACCCACAGATCCATCAGGATCACTCGGGACTCTACACAGCCATAGATCCCTCAGGATTACTCGGGACACTCCACACACCCACAGATCCCTCAGAATCACTCGGGATTCGACACACCCACAGATCCCTCAGGATCACTCGGGACTCCACACACCCACAGATCCCTCAGAATCAATCAGAACACTCCACACACCCACAGATCCTTCAGGATCACTTGGGAGACTCCATACACCCACAGATCCATCAGGATCACTCGGGACTCTACACAGCCATAGATCCCTCAGGATTACTCGGGACACTCCACACACTCACTGATCCCTGAGGGTCACTTGGGACTCCACACACCCACAGATCCCTCAGGATAACTCAGGACTACACACACTCACAGATCCCTCATGATTACTCGCAACTTCACACACCCACTGATCTCTCAGGATCACGCGAGACTCCACACACCCACAGATCCCTCAGGATCAGTTGGAACTCCACATGCCCACGGATCCCTCAGGATCACTCGGGACTAACAGAACCACAGATCCCTCAGGATCACTCAGGACTAACAGAACCACAGATCCCTCAGGGTCACTCGGGACAATCCAAACACCCAGAGATCCCTCAAGATCACCCTCGATTCCATACACCCACTGAACCCTCATGATTACAGGACACCCAACGCACCCACAGAACCCTCAGGATCACTCGGGACTCCTCACTGCCGCAGATCCCTCAGGATCACTCGGGATTCCATACACCCACAGATCCCTCAGGTTCACTCGGGACTCCACACACCCACAGATCCTTCAGGATCACTCGGGACTCCACACCCACAGATCCCTCAGGTGCACTCTGGATTCCATACACCCACAGATCACTCAGGATCACTCAGGAACGCCATACATTCACAGATCCTTCAGGAGCACTTGGACTCCACACACCCACAGATCCCTCAGGATCACTCAGTTTTCCACACACCCACAGATCTCTCAGGATCACTCGGGACTCCACACACCCACAGATCCCTCAGGATCAGTTGGAACTCCACATGCCCACGGATCCCTCAGGATCACTCGGGACTAACAGAACCACAGATCCCTCAGGATCACTCAGGACTAACAGAACCACAGATCCCTCAGGGTCACTCGGGACAATCCAAACACCCAGAGATCCCTCAAGATCACCCTCGATTCCATACACCCACTGAACCCTCATGATTACAGGACACCCAACGCACCCACAGAACCCTCAGGATCACTCGGGACTCCTCACTGCCGCAGATCCCTCAGGATCACTCGGGATTCCATACACCCACAGATCCCTCAGGTTCACTCGGGACTCCACACACCCACAGATCCTTCAGGATCACTCGGGACTCCACACCCACAGATCCCTCAGGTGCACTCTGGATTCCATACACCCACAGATCACTCAGGATCACTCAGGAAAGCCATACATTCACAGATCCTTCAGGAGCACTTGGACTCCACACACCCACAGATCCCTCAGGATCACTCAGTTTTCCACACACCCACAGATCTCTCAGGATCACTCGGGACTCCACACACCCACAGATCCCTCAGGATCACTTGGGAGTCCATACCTCCACAGATCCCTCAGGATCACGCGGGACTACACACACCCACAGATCCCTCAGGATCACTCGGGACACTCCACACACACAGAGATCCCTCAAGATCACTCTGGATTCCATACGCCCACTGAACCTTCATGATCACGGGACACTCAACGCACCCACAGAACCCACAGGACCATCGGGACTCTACACACACCCACAGATCCCTCAGGATTACTCAGGATTCCATACACCCACAGATCCATCAGGATCACTCGGGACTCTACACAGCCATAGATCCCTCAGGATTACTCGGGACACTCCACACACCCACAGATCCCTCAGAATCACTCGGGATTCGACACACCCACAGATCCCTCAGGATCACTCGGGACTCCACACACCCACAGATCCCTCAGAATCAATCAGAACACTCCACACACCCACAGATCCTTCAGGATCACTTGGGAGACTCCATACACCCACAGATCCACCAGGATCACTCGGGACTCTACACAGCCATAGATCCCTCAGGATTACTCGGGACACTCCACACACTCACTGATCCCTGAGGGTCACTTGGGACTCCACACACCCACAGATCCCTCAGGATAACTCAGGACTACACACACTCACAGATCCCTCATGATTACTCGCAACTTCACACACCCACTGATCTCTCAGGATCACGCGAGACTCCACACACCCACAGATCCCTCAGGATCAGTTGGAACTCCACATGCCCACGGATCCCTCAGGATCACTCGGGACTAACAGAACCACAGATCCCTCAGGATCACTCAGGACTAACAGAACCACAGATCCCTCAGGGTCACTCGGGACAATCCAAACACCCAGAGATCCCTCAAGATCACCCTCGATTCCATACACCCACTGAACCCTCATGATTACAGGACACCCAACGCACCCACAGAACCCTCAGGATCACTCGGGACTCCTCACTGCCGCAGATCCCTCAGGATCACTCGGGATTCCATACACCCACAGATCCCTCAGGTTCACTCGGGACTCCACACACCCACAGATCCTTCAGGATCACTCGGGACTCCACACCCACAGATCCCTCAGGTGCACTCTGGATTCCATACACCCACAGATCACTCAGGATCACTCAGGAACGCCATACATTCACAGATCCTTCAGGAGCACTTGGACTCCACACACCCACAGATCCCTCAGGATCACTCAGTTTTCCACACACCCACAGATCTCTCAGGATCACTCGGGACTACACACACCAACAGATCCCTCAGGTGCATTTTGGAATCTACACAGCCACAGATCCCTCAGGAATACTCGGGACACTCCACGTACCCTCAGATCCCTCAGGATCACTCGGGTTTCCATACATCCACAGATCCCTCTGGATCACGGGACACTGCATGCACCGAAAGATCTCTCAGGAAAACGGGACACTCTACAGACTCCCAGATGCCTTAGGATCACTCGAGATTCCACACACCCACAGATCCCTTAAGATCACTCGAGATTCCACACACGCACAAATCCCTCAGGATCACTCGGGACACTCCACACACCCACAGATCCGTCAGGATCACGGGACACTCCACAGACCCACAGATCCCTCAGATCACTCGGGACTCCACACACGCACAGATCCCTCAGGATAAATCGGGACTACACAGACCCACAGATCGCTCATGATCACTCGGGTATCCACACACCCACAGACCCTTCAGGATCACTCGGAACTACACACACCCACAGATCCCACAGGATCACGGGACACTCCACACACCCACTGATCTCTCAGGATCACTCGGGACTCCACACACCCACAGATCCTTCTGGTTCACTCGGGACTGCACACACTCACAGATCCCTCAGGTGCACTCTGGATTCAATACAGCCCTTGATCCCTCATGATCACGGGACACTCAACACACCCACACAACCCTCAGGATCACTCGGGACACCTCACTGCCACAGATCCCTCAGAATCAGTTGGACTCTCCACACACCCACAGATCCCTCAGTATTACTCGGGATTCCTAACATCCACAGATTCATCAGGATCACTCGAGACTCTACACAACCACAGATCCCTCAGGATTACTCGGGACACTCCACACACCCTCAGATCCTTCAGGATCTTGGGACAATCCACACACTCACTGTTCCCTCAGGATCACTCGAGACTCCACCACCCACAGATCGTTCAGGATCACTCGGGACTACACATACCCACAGATCCCTCAGGATCACGGGATACTGCAAAGACCCACAGATCCCTCAGATCACTCGGGACTCCACACACCCGCAGATCCCTCATGATCACTCGGGACTCCACACACCCACAGATCCCTCAGGATGACTCGGGACTAACACACACCCACAGATCCCTCTGGATCAATCGGGAAACTGCACAGACTGCTAATCCCTCAGGGTCACTGAGGACTTGACACACCCACTGATCCCACGGGATCACTCGGAACCACCCCACCCACAGATCCCTCAGGATCACTCGGGACAGTCCACACACCCACAGATCCCTAAGGATTACTCGGGACTCCACACACCCACAGATCCCAATGATCACTCGGAAAACTACACATGCCCGCAGATCTCTCAGGATCACGGGACTACACCCACCCACCGATCCATCAGGATCAGTCTCGAGTCCACACACCCACGGATCTCTCAGGGTCACAGGACTCCAGACACCCAAAGATCCCTCAAGATTACTCGGGACAATCCACACGTCCACAGATCCCTCAGGATCACGGAACACTACACATACCCAAAGATCCTTCAGGATCACTCGGACTCCACACACCCACAGATCCCTCAGGAACACTCGGGACTACTGACACCCACAGATCCCACAGAATCACGGGACACTCCACACACCCACAGATCCATCAGGATCACTTGGGACTCCATACCTCCACAGATACCTCAGGATCACTCAGGACTACACACAACCACAGATCCCGCAGGATCATGCGGGACTACACACACCCACAGATCCCTCAGGATCACTCGGGACAGTCCACACACCCACAGATCCCTAAGGATTACTCGGGACTCCACACACCCACAGATCCCTATGATCACTCGGAAAACTACACATACCCGCAGATCTCCCAAATCACGGGACTACACCCACTCACCGATCCATCAGGATTAGTCGGGAGTCCACACACCCACGGATCTCTCAGGTTCACGGGACTCCACACACCCACAGATCCCTCAGGATCACTTGGGAGTCCATACCTCCACAGATCCCTCAGGATCACTCGGGACTCTAAACAGCCACAGATCCCTCAGGATTACTCGGGACACTCCACACACCCACAGATCCCTCAGGATAACTTGGGATTCGACACACCCACAGATCCCTCAGGATCACTCGGGGCGGCACACAACCCACAGATCCCTCAGGATCAATCGGGACACTCCACACACCCACAGATCCTTCAGGATCTCGGGACAATCCACACACTCACTGATCCCTCAGGATTACTCGGGACTCCACACACCCACTGATCTCTCAGGATCGCGGCAGACTCCACACACCCACAGATCCCTCAGGATTTCTCGGGACTCCACACACCCACAGATCCCTATGATCACTCGGAAAACTACACATACCCGCAGATCTCCCAAATCACGGGACTACACCCACTCACCGATCCATCAGGATCAGTCGGGAGTCCACACACCCACGGATCTCTCAGGTTCACGGGACTCCACACACCCAAAGATCCCTCAAGATTACTCGAAACACTCCACACACCCACAGATCCCACAGAATCACGGGACACTCCACACACCCACAGATCCCTCAGGATCACTTGGGAGTCCATACCTCAAAAGATCCCTCAGGGTCACTCGGGACTACACACACCCACAGATCCAGCAGGATCACGCGGGACTACATATACCCACAGATCCCTCAGGACACTCGGGACACTCCACACACCCACAGATCCCTCAGGATCACTCGGGACAATCCACACCCAGAGATCCCTCAAGATCACTCTGGATTCCATATGCCCACTGAACCTTCATGATCACGGGACACTCAACGCACCCACAGAACCCTCGGGATCACGGGGACTCCTCGCTGCCACAGATCCCTCAGGATCACTCGGGATTCCACACACCCACAGATCCTTCAGGATCACTCAGAACTCCACACACCCACAGATCCCTCAGTTGCACTCTAGATTCCATAAACCCAGTGATCCCTCATGATCACGGGACATTCAACGCACCCACAGATCACTCAGGATCACTCGGGACTCTCCACACACCCACAGATCCCTCAGGATTACTCAGGATTCCATACACCCACAGATCCATCAGGATCACTCGGGACTCTACACAGCCATAGATCCCTCAGGATTACTGGGGACACTCCACACACCCACAGATCCCTCAGGATCACTCGGGATTCGACACACCCACAGATGTCTCAGGATCACTCGGCACTCCACACACCCACAGATCCCTCAGGATCACTCGGGATTCGACACACCCACAGATGTCTCAGGATCACTCGGGACTCCACACACCCACAGATCCCTCAGAATCAATCAGGACACTCCACACACCCACAGATCCTTCTGGATCTCGGGACAATCCACACACTCACTGATCCCTGAGGGTCACTTGGGACTCCACACAACCACAGATCCCTCAGGATAGCTCAGGACTACACACACTCACAGATCCCTCATGATTACTCGCAACTTCACA
>NW_027277591.1:0-26627 GCF_030028105.1 Mobula birostris
CTCACTCTGTCGGTGTCTGTACCGTTCTATGTTCTGTGTTCTCACTCTGTCGGTCTCTGTACCGTTCTATGACCTGTGTCCTCACTCTGTCGGTATGTTCTGCCTGCTCACTCTGTCGGTCTCTGTACCATTCTATGTTATGTGTTCTCACTCCGTTCGTCTCTGTACTGCTCTGTGTTCTGCGTTCGCACTCTGTCGGTCTCTGCACCGTTCTATGTTCTGTATTCTCACTCAGTCGGTCTCTGTAACATTCTATGTTCTGTGTTCTCACTCTGTCGGTCTCTGTACTGTTCTATGACATGTGTTCTCACTCTTTCGGTCTCTGTACTGCTCTATGTTCTGTGTTCTCACTCTGTCGGTGTCTGTACTGTTCGATGATATGTGTTCTCACTCTTTCGGTCTCTGTATGTTCTGTGTTCTCACTCTGTCGGTCTCTCTACCGGTTTATGTTCTGTGTTCTCACTCTGTCGGTCTCTGTACCGTTCTATGATCTGTTTTCTCACTCTGTCGGTCTCTGTACCGTTCTACGTTCTGTGTTCTCACTCTGTCGGTCTCTGTACCGTTCTATGTTCTGTGTTCTCACTCTGTTCGTCTCTGTACTGTTCTATGTTCTGTGTTCTCACTCTGTCGGTCTCTGTACCGGTTTATGTTCTGTTTTCTCACTCTGTCGGTCTCTGTACTGTTCTATGTTCTGTGTTCTCATTCTGTCGGTCTCTTTACTGTTCTATGTCCTGTGTTCTCACTCTGTCGGTCTCTGTACCGTTCTATGATCTGTTTTCTCACTCTGTCGGTCTCTGTACTGTTCTATGTTCTGTGTTCTCACTCTGTCGGTGTCTGTACCGTTCTATGTTTTGTGTTATCACTCTGTCGGTCTCTCTATTGTTCTATGTCCTGTGTTCTCACTCTGTCGGTGTCTGTACTGTTCTATGACATGTGTTCTAACTCTGTCGGACTCTGTACCGTTCTATGTTCTGTGTTCTCACTCTGTCGGTCTCTGTACTGTTCTATGATCTGTGTTCTCACTCTGTCGGTCTCTGTACCGGTTTATGTTCTGTGTTCTCACTCTGTCGGTCTCTGTACTGTTCTATGTTCTGTGTTCTCATTCTGTCGGTCTCTTTCCTGTTCTATGTCCTGTTTTCTCACTCTGTCGGTCTCTGTACCGTTCTATGATCTGTTTTCTCACTCTGTCGGTCTCTGTACCGTTCTCTGTTCTGTGTTCTCACTCTGTGGGTGTCTGTACCGTTGTATGATATGTGTTCTAACTCTGTCGGTGTCTGTACCGTTCTATGATCTGTGTTCTCACTCTGTCGGTCTCTCTATTGTTCTATGTCCTGTGTTCTCACTCTTGGTGTCTCTACTGTTCTATGACATGTGTTCTCACTCTTTCAGTCTCTGTACCGTTCCATGTTCTGTGTTCTCACTCTGTCGTTGTCAGTACTGTTTGATGATATGTGTTCTCACTCTTTCGGTCTCTGTACTGCTCTATGTTCTGTGTTCTCACTCTGTCGGTGTCTGTACTGTTCGATGATATGTGTTCTCACTCTTTCGGTCTCTTTGCTATTCTATGTCCTGTGTTCTCACTCTGTCGGTCTCTGTACCGTTCTATGACCTGTGTCCTCACTCTGTCGGTATGTTCTTCCTTCTCACTCTGTCGGTCTCTGTACCATTCTATGTTATGTGTTCTCACTCTGTCGGTCTATGTACCATTCTATGACCTGTGTCCTCACTCTGTCGGTATGTTCTTCCTTCTCACTCTGTCGGTCTCTGTACCATTCTATGTTATGTGTTCTCACTCTGTTCGTCTCTGTACTGCTCTATGTTCTGTGTTCGCACTCTGTCGGTCTCTGCACCGTTGTATGTTCTGTATTCTCACTCTGTCGGTCTCTGTACCGTTCTATGTTCTGTGTTCTCACTCTGTCGGTGTCTGTACTGTTCTATGATATGTGTTCTAACTCTGTCGGTGTCTGTACCGTTCTGTGTTCCGCGTTCTCACTCTGTCAGTCTCTCTACTGTTCTGTGATCTCTGTTCGCACTCTGTCGGTCTCTGTACCGTTCTATGTTCTGTGTTCTCACTCTGTCGGTCTCTGTACCGTTCTATGTTCTGTGTTCTCACTCTGTCTGTCTCTGTACTGTTCTATGATCTGTGTTCTCACTCTGTCGGTCTCTGTACCAGTTTATGTTCAGTGTTCTCACTCTGTCGGTCTCTGTACTGTTCTATGTTCTGTGTTCTCATTCTGTCGGTCTCTTTCCTGTTCTATGTCCTGTGTTCTCACTCTGTCGGTCTCTGTACCGTTCTATGATCTGTTTTCTCACTCTGTCGGTCTCTCTACCGTTCTATGTTCTGTGTTCTCACTCTGTGGGTGTCTGTACCGTTCTATGATATGTGTTCTAACTCTGTCGGTGTCTGTACCGTTCTATGTTCTGTGTTCTCACTCTGTCGGTCTCTCTATTGTTCCATGTTCTGTGTTTTCACTCTGTCGTTGTCAGTACTGTTCGATGATATGTGTTCTGACTCTTTCGGTCTCTTTAGTATTCTATGTCCTGTGTTCTCACTCTGTCGGTCTCTGTACCGTTCCATGTTCTGTGTTCTCACTCTGTCGGTGTCTGTACCGTTCTATGTTCTGTGTTCTCACTCTGTCGGTCTCTGTACCGTTCTATGACCTGTGTCCTCACTCTGTCGGTATGTTCTGCCTGCTCACTCTGTCGGTCTCTGTACCATTCTATGTTATGTGTTCTCACTCCGTTCGTCTCTGTACTGCTCTATGTTCTGCGTTCGCACTCTGTCGGTCTCTGCACCGTTCTATGTTCTGTATTCTCACTCTGTCGGTCTCTGTAACATTCTATGTTCTGTGTTCTCACTCTGTCGGTCTCTGTACTGTTCTATGACATGTGTTCTCACTCTTTCGGTCTCTGTACTGCTCTATGTTCTGTGTTCTCACTCTGTCGGTGTCTGTACTGTTCGATGATATGTGTTCTCACTCTTTCGGTCTCTTTACTATTCTATGTCCTGTGTTCTCACTCTGTTGGTCTCTGTACCGTTCTATGTTCTGTGTTCTCACTCTGTCGGTCTCTGTACCGTTCTATGACCTGTGTCCTCACTCTGTCGGTATGTTCTTCCTTCTCACTCTGTCGCTCTCTGTACTGTTCTATGTTCTGTGTTCTCATTCTGTCGGTTTCTTTACTATTCTATGTCCTGTTTTCTCACTCTGTCGGTCTCTGAACCGTTCTATGATCTGTGTTCTTACTCTGTCGGTCTCTGTACAGTTCTATCTTCTGTGTTCTCACTCTGTCGGTGTCTGTACCGTCCTATGATCTGTGCTCTCACTCTGTTTGTCTCTGTACTGTTCTATGACATGTGTTCTCACTCTTTCGGTCTCTGTACTGCTCTCTGTTCTGTGTTCGCACTCTGTCGGTCTCTGCACCGTACTATGTTCTGTATTCTCACTCTGTCGGTCTCTGTAACATCCTATGTTCTGTGTTCTCACTCTTTTCGTCTCTGTACTGTTCTATGTTCTCTGTTCTCACTCTGTTGGTCTCTGTACCGTTCTATGTTCTGTGTTCTCACTCTGTTCGTCTCTGTACTGTTCTATGTTCTGTGTTCTCACTCTGTCGGTCTCTGTACCGGTTTATGTTCTGTTTTCTCACTCTGTCGGTCTCTGTACTGTTCTATGTTCTGTGTTCTTATTCTGTCGGTCTCTTTACTGTTCTATGTCCTGTGTTCTCACTCTGTCGGTCTCTGTACCGTTCTGTGATCTGTTTTCTCAGTCTGTCGGTCTCTGTACTGTTCTGTGGTCTGTGTTCTCACTCTGTCGGTGTCTGTACCGTTCTATGTTTTGTGTTATCACTCTTTCGGTCTCTGTACTGCTCTGTGTTCTGTGTTCTCACTCTGTCGGTGTCTGTACTGTTCGATGATATGTGTTCTCATGCTTTCGGTCTCTTTACTGTTCTATGTCCTGTGCTCTCAATCTGTCGGTCTCTGTATCGTTCTATGTTCTGTGTTCTCACTCTGTCGGTGTCTGTACTGTTCTATGATATGTGTTCTAACTCTGTCGGTGTCTGTACCGTTCTATGTTCCGCGTTCTCACTCTGTCAGTCTCTCTACTGTTCTGTGATCTGTGTTCGCACGCTGTCGGTCTCTGTACCGTTCTATGTTCTGTGTTCTCACTCTGTCGGTCTCTGTACCGTTCTATGACCTGTGTCCTCACTCTGTCGGTATGTTCTTCCTTCTCACTCTGTCGGTCTCTGTACCATTCTATGTTATGTGTTCTCACTCTGTTCGTCTCTGTACTGCTCTATGTTCTGTGTTCGCACTCTGTCGGTCTCTGCACCGTTCTATGTTCTGTATTCTCACTCTGTCGGTCTCTGTAACATTCTATGTTCTGTGTTCTCACTCTGTCGGTCTCTGTACTGTTCTATGACATGTGTTCTCACTCTTTCGGTCTCTGTATGCTCTATGTTCTGTGTTCTCACTCTGTCGGTCTTTGTACCGGTTTATGTTCTGTGTTCTCACTCTGTCGGTCTCTGTACCGTTCTATGATCTGTTTTCTCACTCTGTCGGTCTCTGTACCGTTCTATGTTCTGTGTTCTCACTCTGTCGGTCTCTGTACCGTTCTATGTTCTGTGTTCTCACTCTGTTCGTCTCTGTACTGTTCTATGTTCTGTGTTCTCACTCTGTCGCTCTCTGTACCGGTTTATGTTCTGTTTTCTCACTCTGTCGGTCTCTGTACTGTTCTATGTTCTGTGTTCTTATTCTGTCGGTCTCTTTACTGTTCTATGTCCTGTGTTCTCACTCTGTCGGTCTCTGTACCGTTCTATGATCTGTTTTCTCACTCTGTCGGTCTCTGTAATGTTCTATGTTCTGTGTTCTCACTCTGTCGGTGTCTGTACCGTTCTATGTTTTGTGTTATCACTCTGTCGGTCTCTCTATTGTTCTATGTCCTGTGTTCTCACTCTGTCGGTGTCTGTACTGTTCTATGATATGTGTTCTAACTCTGTCGCACTCTGTACCGTTCTATGTTCTGTGTTCTCACTCTGTCGGTCTCTCTATTGTTCTATGTCCTGTGTTCTCACTCTGTTGGTGTCTGTACCATTCTATGTTATGTGTTCTCACTCTGTTCGTCTCTGTACTGCTCTATGTTCTGTGTTCGCACTCTGTCGGTCTCTGCACCGTTCTATGTTCTGTATTCTCACTCTGTCGGTCTCTGTACCGTTCTGTGTTCTGTGTTCTCACTCTGTCGGTGTCTGTACTGTTCTATGATATGTGTTCTAACTCTGTCGGTGTCTGTACCGTTCTATGTTCCGCGTTCTCACTCTGTCAGTCTCTCTACTGTTCTGTGATCTGTGTTCGCACTCTGTCGGTCTCTGTACCGTTCTATGTTCTGTGTTCTCACTCTGTCGGTCTCTGTACCGTTCTATGTTCTGTGTTCTCACTCTGTCTGTCTCTGTACTGTTCTATGTTCTGTGTTCTCATTCTGTCGGTCTCTTTCCTGTTCTATGTCCTGTGTTCTCACTCTGTCGGTCTCTGTACCGTTCTATGATCTGTTTTCTCACTCTGTCGGTCTCTCTACCGTTCTATGTTCTGTGTTCTCACTCTGTGGGTGTCTGTACCGTTCTATGATATGTGTTCTAACTCTGTCGGTGTCTGTACCGTTCTATGTTCTGTGTTCTCACTCTGTCGGTCTCTCTATTGTTCCATGTTCTGTGTTTTCACTCTGTCGTTGTCAGTACTGTTCGATGATATGTGTTCTGACTCTTTCGGTCTCTTTACTATTCTATGTCCTGTGTTCTCACTCTGTCGGTCTCTGTACCGTTCCATGTTCTGTGTTCTCACTCTGTCGGTGTCTGTACCGTTCTATGTTCTGTGTTCTCACTCTGTCGGTCTCTGTACCGTTCTATGACCTGTGTCCTCACTCTGTCGGTATGTTCTGCCTGCTCACTCTGTCGGTCTCTGTACCATTCTATGTTATGTGTTCTCACTCCGTTCGTCTCTGTACTGCTCTGTGTTCTGCGTTCGCACTCTGTCGGTCTCTGCACCGTTCTATGTTCTGTATTCTCACTCAGTCGGTCTCTGTAACATTCTATGTTCTGTGTTCTCACTCTGTCGGTCTCTGTACTGTTCTATGACATGTGTTCTCACTCTTTCGGTCTCTGTACTGCTCTATGTTCTGTGTTCTCACTCTGTCGGTGTCTGTACTGTTCGATGATATGTGTTCTCACTCTTTCGGTCTCTGTATGTTCTGTGTTCTCACTCTGTCGGTCTCTCTACCGGTTTATGTTCTGTGTTCTCACTCTGTCGGTCTCTGTACCGTTCTATGATCTGTTTTCTCACTCTGTCGGTCTCTGTACCGTTCTACGTTCTGTGTTCTCACTCTGTCGGTCTCTGTACCGTTCTATGTTCTGTGTTCTCACTCTGTTCGTCTCTGTACTGTTCTATGTTCTGTGTTCTCACTCTGTCGGTCTCTGTACCGGTTTATGTTCTGTTTTCTCACTCTGTCGGTCTCTGTACTGTTCTATGTTCTGTGTTCTCATTCTGTCGGTCTCTTTACTGTTCTATGTCCTGTGTTCTCACTCTGTCGGTCTCTGTACCGTTCTATGATCTGTTTTCTCACTCTGTCGGTCTCTGTACTGTTCTATGTTCTGTGTTCTCACTCTGTCGGTGTCTGTACCGTTCTATGTTTTGTGTTATCACTCTGTCGGTCTCTCTATTGTTCTATGTCCTGTGTTCTCACTCTGTCGGTGTCTGTACTGTTCTATGACATGTGTTCTAACTCTGTCGGACTCTGTACCGTTCTATGTTCTGTGTTCTCACTCTGTCGGTCTCTGTACTGTTCTATGATCTGTGTTCTCACTCTGTCGGTCTCTGTACCGGTTTATGTTCTGTGTTCTCACTCTGTCGGTCTCTGTACTGTTCTATGTTCTGTGTTCTCATTCTGTCGGTCTCTTTCCTGTTCTATGTCCTGTTTTCTCACTCTGTCGGTCTCTGTACCGTTCTATGATCTGTTTTCTCACTCTGTCGGTCTCTGTACCGTTCTCTGTTCTGTGTTCTCACTCTGTGGGTGTCTGTACCGTTGTATGATATGTGTTCTAACTCTGTCGGTGTCTGTACCGTTCTATGATCTGTGTTCTCACTCTGTCGGTCTCTCTATTGTTCTATGTCCTGTGTTCTCACTCTTGGTGTCTCTACTGTTCTATGACATGTGTTCTCACTCTTTCAGTCTCTGTACCGTTCCATGTTCTGTGTTCTCACTCTGTCGTTGTCAGTACTGTTTGATGATATGTGTTCTCACTCTTTCGGTCTCTTTACTGCTCTATGTTCTGTGTTCTCACTCTGTCGGTGTCTGTACTGTTCGATGATATGTGTTCTCACTCTTTCGGTCTCTTTGCTATTCTATGTCCTGTGTTCTCACTCTGTCGGTCTCTGTACCGTTCTATGACCTGTGTCCTCACTCTGTCGGTATGTTCTTCCTTCTCACTCTGTCGGTCTCTGTACCATTCTATGTTATGTGTTCTCACTCTGTCGGTCTATGTACCATTCTATGACCTGTGTCCTCACTCTGTCGGTATGTTCTTCCTTCTCACTCTGTCGGTCTCTGTACCATTCTATGTTATGTGTTCTCACTCTGTTCGTCTCTGTACTGCTCTATGTTCTGTGTTCACACTCTGTCGGTCTCTGCACCGTTCTATGTTCTGTGTTCTCACTCTGTCGGTGTCTGTACCGTTCTATGTTTTGTGTTATCACTCTGTCGGTCTCTCTATTGTTCTATGTCCTGTGTTCTCACTCTGTCGGTGTCTGTACTGTTCTATGACATGTGTTCTAACTCTGTCGGACTCTGTACCGTTCTATGTTCTGTGTTCTCACTCTGTCGGTCTCTGTACTGTTCTATGATCTGTGTTCTCACTCTGTCGGTCTCTGTACCGGTTTATGTTCTGTGTTCTCACTCTGTCGGTCTCTGTACTGTTCTATGTTCTGTGTTCTCATTCTGTCGGTCTCTTTCCTGTTCTATGTCCTGTTTTCTCACTCTGTCGGTCTCTGTACCGTTCTATGATCTGTTTTCTCACTCTGTCGGTCTCTGTACCGTTCTCTGTTCTGTGTTCTCACTCTGTGGGTGTCTGTACCGTTGTATGATATGTGTTCTAACTCTGTCGGTGTCTGTACCGTTCTATGATCTGTGTTCTCACTCTGTCGGTCTCTCTATTGTTCTATGTCCTGTGTTCTCACTCTTGGTGTCTCTACTGTTCTATGACATGTGTTCTCACTCTTTCAGTCTCTGTACCGTTCCATGTTCTGTGTTCTCACTCTGTCGTTGTCAGTACTGTTTGATGATATGTGTTCTCACTCTTTCGGTCTCTGTACTGCTCTATGTTCTGTGTTCTCACTCTGTCGGTGTCTGTACTGTTCGATGATATGTGTTCTCACTCTTTCGGTCTCTTTGCTATTCTATGTCCTGTGTTCTCACTCTGTCGGTCTCTGTACCGTTCTATGACCTGTGTCCTCACTCTGTCGGTATGTTCTTCCTTCTCACTCTGTTGGTCTCTGTACCATTCTATGTTATGTGTTCTCACTCTGTCGGTCTATGTACCATTCTATGACCTGTGTCCTCACTCTGTCGGTATGTTCTTCCTTCTCACTCTGTCGGTCTCTGTACCATTCTATGTTATGTGTTCTCACTCTGTTCGTCTCTGTACTGCTCTATGTTCTGTGTTCACACTCTGTCCGTCTCTGCACCGTTCTATGTTCTGTGTTCTCACTCTGTCGGTCTCTGTACCGTTCTATGACCTGTGTCCTCACTCTGTCGGTCTCCGTACTGTTCTATGTTCTGCCTTCTCACTCTGTCGGTCTCTATACCATTCTATGTTCTGTGTTCTCATTCTGTCGGTTTCTTTACTATTCTATGTCCTGTGTTCTCACTCTGTCGGTCTCTGTACCGTTCTATGATCTGTTTTCTCACTCTGTCGGTCTCTGTACCGTTCTATGTTCTGTGATCTCACTCTGTCGGTGTCTGTACTGTTCTGTGATATGTGTTCTAACTCTGTCGGTGTCTGTACCGTTCTATGTTCCGTATTCGCACTCTGTCGGTCTCTCTACTGTTCTATGATCTGTGTTCTCACTCTGTCGGTCTCTGTACCGTTCTATGTTCTGTGTTCTCACTCTGTCGGTCTCTGTACCGTTCTATGACCTGTGTCCTCACTCTGTCGGTCTCCGTACTGTTCTATGTTCTGCCTTCTCACTCTGTCGGTCTCTGTACCATTCTATGTTCTGTGTTCTCATTCTGTCGGTTTCTTTACTATTCTATGTCCTGTGTTCTCACTCTGTCGGTCTCTGTACCGTTCTATGATCTGTGTTCTCACTCTGTCGGTCTCTGTACAGTTCTCTGTTCTCTGTTCTCACTCTGTCGGTGTCTGTACCGTCCTATGATCTGTGTTCGCACTCTGTCGGTCTCTGTACTGTTCTATGACATGTGTTCTCACTCTTTCGGTCTCTGTACTGCTCTCTGTTCTGTGTTCGCACTCTGTCGGTCTCTGCGCCGTACTATGTTCTGTATTCTCACTCTGTCGGTCTCTGTAACATCCTATGTTCTGTGTTCTCACTCTGTTCGTCTCTGTACTGCTCTATGTTCTGTGTTCTCACTCTGTCGGTCTCTGTACCGTTCTATGTTCTGTGTTCTCACTCTGTTCGTCTCTGTACTGTTCTATGTTCTGTGTTCTCACACTGTCGGTCTCTGTACCGGTTTATGTTCTGTTTTCTCACTCTGTCGGTCTCTGTACTGTTCTATGTTCTGTGTTCTCATTCTGTCGGTCTCTTTACTGTTCTATGTCCTGTGTTCTCACTCTGTCGGTCTCTGTACCGTTCTATGATCTGTTTTCTCACTCTGTCGGTCTCTGTACTGTTCTATGTTCTGTGTTCTCACTCTGTCGGTGTCTGTACCGTTCTATGTTTTGTGTTATCACTCTGTCGGTCTCTCTATTGTTCTATGTCCTGTGTTCTCACTCTGTCGGTGTCTGTACTGTTCTATGACATGTGTTCTAACTCTGTCGGACTCTGTACCGTTCTATGTTCTGTGTTCTCACTCTGTCGGTCTCTGTACTGTTCTATGATCTGTGTTCTCACTCTGTCGGTCTCTGTACCGGTTTATGTTCTGTGTTCTCACTCTGTCGATCTCTGTACCGTTCTATGACCTGTGTCCTCACTCTGTCGGTATGTTCTTCCTTCTCACTCTGTCGGTCTCTGTACCATTCTATGTTATGTGTTCTCACTCTGTTCGTCTCTGTACTGCTCTATGTTCTGTGTTCGCACTCTGTCCGTCTCTGCACCGTTCTATGTTCTGTATTCTCACTCTGTCGGTCTCTGTAACATTCTATGTTCTGTGTTCTCACTCTGTCGGTCTCTGTACTGTTCTATGACATGTGTTCTCACTCTTTCGGTCTCTGTACTGCTCCATGTTCTGTGTTCTCACTCTGTCGGTCTCTGTACCGGTTTATGTTCTGTGTTCTCACTCTGTCGGTCTCTGTACCGTTCTATGATCTGTTTTCTCACTCTGTCGGTCTCTGTACCGTTCTATGTTCTGTGTTCTCACTCTGTCGGTGTCTGTACTGTTCTGTGATATGTGTTCTAACTCTGTCGGTGTCTGTACCGTTCTATGTTCCGTATTCGTACTCTGTCGGTCTCTCTACTGTTCTATGATCTGTGTTCTCACTCTGTCGGTCTCTGTACCGTTCTATGTTGTGTGTTCTAACTCTGTCGGTCACTGTACCGTTCTATGACCTGTGTCCTCACTCTGTCGGTGTCTGTACCGTCCTATGATCTGTGTTCGCACTCTGTCGGTCTCTGTACTGTTTTATGACATGTGTTCTCACTCTTTCGGTCTCTGTACTGCTCTCTGTTCTGTATTCTCACTCTGTCGGTCTCTGTAACATCCTATGTCCTGTGTTCTCACGCTGTTCGTCTCTGTACTGTTCTATGTTCTGTGTTCTCACTCTGTCGGTCTCTGTACCGTTCTATGTTCTGTGTTCTCACTCTGTTCGTCTCTGTACTGTTCTATGTTCTGTGTTCTCACTCTGTCGGTCTCTGTACCGGTTTATGTTCTGTTTTCTCACTCTGTCGGTCTCTGTACTGTTCTATGTTCTGTGTTCTCATTCTGTCGGTCTCTTTACTGTTCTATGTCCTGTGTTCTCACTCTGTCGGTCTCTGTACCGTTCTGTGATCTGTTTTCTCACTCTGTCGGTCTCTGTACCGTTCTATGTTGTGTGTTCTAACTCTGTCGGTGTCTGTACTGTTCTATGTTGTGTGTTCTAACTCTGTTGGTCTCTGTACCGTTCTATGTTGTGTGTTCTAACTCTGTCGGTCACTGTACCGTTCTTTGACCTGTGTCCTCACTCTGTCGGTCTCCGTACTGTTCTATGTTCTGCCTTCTCACTCTGTCGGTCTCTGTACCATTCTATGTTCTGTGTTCTTATTCTGTCGGTTTCTTTACTATTCTATGTCCTGTGTTCTCACTCTGTCGGTCTCTGTACCGTTCTATGATCTGTGTTCTCACTCTGTCGGTCTCTGTACAGTTCTATGTTCTCTGTTCTCACTCTGTCGGTGTCTGTACCGTCCTATGATCTGTGTTCGCACTCTGTCGGTCTCTGTACTGTTCTATGACATGTGTTCTCACTCTTTCGGTCTCTGTACTGCTCTCTGTTCTGTGTTCGCACTCTGTCGGTCTCTGCACCGTACTATGTTCTGTATTCTCACTCTGTTGGTCTCTGTAACATCCTATGTTCTGTGTTCTCACTCTGTTCGTCTCTGTACTGCTCTATGTTCTGTGTTCTCACTCTGTCGATCTCTGTACCGTTCTATGACCTGTGTCCTCACTCTGTCGGTATGTTCTTCCTTCTCACTCTGTCGGTCTCTGTACCATTCTATGTTATGTGTTCTCACTCTGTTCGTCTCTGTACTGCTCTATGTTCTGTGTTCGCACTCTGTCGGTCTCTGCACCGTTCTATGTTCTGTATTCTCACTCTGTCGGTCTCTGTAACATTCTATGTTCTGTGTTCTCACTCTGTCGGTCTCTGTACCGTTCTATGACCTGTGTCCTCACTCTGTCGGTATGTTCTTCCTTCTCACTCTGTCGGTCTCTGTACCATTCTATGTTATGTGTTCTCACTCTGTCGGTCTCTGTACCGTTCTATGACCTGTGTCCTCACTCTGTCGGTATGTTCTTCCTTCTCACTCTGTCGGTCTCTGTACCATTCTATGTTATGTGTTCTCACTCTGTTCGTCTCTGTACTGCTCTATGTTCTGTGTTCGCACTCTGTCGGTCTCTGCACCGTTCTATGTTCTGTATTCTCACTCTGTCGGTCTCTGTAACATTCTATGTTCTGTGTTCTCACTCTGTCGGTCTTTGTACCGTTCTATGACCTGTGTCCTCACTCTGTCGGTATGTTCTTCCTTCTCACTCTGTCGGTCTCTGTACCATTCTATGTTATGTGTTCTCACTCTGTTCGTCTCTACTGCTCTATGTTCTGTGTTCGCACTCTGTCGGTCTCTGCACCGTTCTATGTTCTGTATTCTCACTCTGTCGGTCTCTGTAACATTCTATGTTCTGTGTTCTCACTCTGTCGGTCTCTGTACTGTTCTATGACATGTGTTCTCACTCTTTCGGTCTCTGTACTGCTCTATGTTCTGTGTTCTCACTCTGTCGGTCTCTGTACCGGTTTATGTTCTGTGTTCTTACTCTGTCGGTCTCTGTACCGTTCTATGATCTGTTTTCTCACTCTGTCGGTCTCTGTACCATTCTATATTCTGTGTTCTCACTCTGTCGATCTCTGTACCGTTCTATGTTGTGTGTTCTAACTCTGTCGGTCACTGTACCGTTCTTTGACCTGTGTCCTCACTCTGTCGGTCTCCGTACTGTTCTATGTTCTGCCTTCTCACTCTGTCGGTCTCTGTACCATTCTATGTTCTGTGTTCTCACTCTGTCGGTCTCTGTACAGTTCTATGTTCTGTGTTCTCACTCTGTCGGTCTCTGTAACATCCTATGTTCTGTGTTCTCACTCTGTTCGTCTCCGTACTGCTCTATGTTCTGTGTTCTCACTCTGTCGGTCTCTGTACTGTTCTATGTTCTGTGTTCTCACTCTGTTCGTCTCTGTACTGTTCTATGTTCTGTGTTCTCACACTGTCGGTCTCTGTACCGGTTTATGTTCTGTTTTCTCACTCTGTCGGTCTCTGTACCGTTCTATGATCTGTTTTCTCACTCTGTCGGTCTCTGTACTGTTCTATGTTCTGTGTTCTCACTCTGTCGGTGTCTGTACCGTTCTATGTTTTGTGTTATCACTCTGTCGGTCTCTCTATTGTTCTATGTCCTGTGTTCTCACTCTGTCGGTGTCTGTACTGTTCTATGACATGTGTTCTAACTCTGTCGGACTCTGTACCGTTCTATGTTCTGTGTTCTCACTCTGTCTGTCTCTGTACTGTTCTATGTTCTGTGTTCTCACTCTGTCGGTCTCTCTATTGTTCTATGTCCTGTGTTCTCACTCTTGGTGTCTATACTGTTCTATGACATGTGTTCTCACTCTTTCAGTCTCTGTACCGTTCCATGTTCTGTGTTCTCACTCTGTCGTTGTCAGTACTGTTCGATGATATGTGTTCTCACTCTGTTGGTCTCTGTACCGGTTTATGTTCTGTGTTCTCACTCTGTCGGTCTCTGTACTGTTCTATGTTCTGTGTTCTCATTCTGTCGGTCTCCTTCATGTTCTATGTCCTGTGTTCTCACTCTGTCGGTCTCTGTACCGTTCTATGTTCTGTGTTCTCACTCTGTGGGTGTCTGTACTGTTCTCTGATATGTGTTCTAACTCTGTGGGTGTCTGTACCGTTCCATGTTCTGTGTTCTCACTCTGTCGTTGTCAGTACTGTTCGATGATATGTGTTCTCACTCTTTCGGTCTCTGTACTGCTCTATGTTCTGTGTTCTCACTCTGTCGGTGTCTGTACTGTTCGATGACATGTGTTCTCACTCTTTCGGTCTCTTTACTATTCTATGTCCTGTGTTCTCACTCTGTCGGTCTCTGTACCGTTCTATGTTCTGTGTTCTCACTCTGTCGGTCTCTGTAACGTTCTATGTTCTGTGTTCTCACTCTGTCGGTCTCTGTACCGTTCTATGACCTGTGTCCTCACTCTGTCGGTATGTTCTGCCTTCTCACTCTGTCGGTCTCTGTACCGTTCTATGACCTGTGTCCTCACTCTGTCGGTATGTTCTTCCTTCTCACTCTGTCGGTCTCTGTACCATTCTATGTTATGTGTTCTCACTCTGTTCGTCTCTGTACTGCTCTATGTTCTGTATTCTCACTCTGTCGGTCTCTGTAACATTCTATGTTCTGTGTTCTCACTCTGTCGGTCTCTGTACTGTTCTATGTTCTGTGTTCTCACTCTGTCGGTGTCTGTACTGTTCTGTGATATGTGTTCTAACTCTGTCGGTGTCTGTACCGTTCTATGTTCCGTATTCGCACTCTGTCGGTCTCTCTACTGTTCTATGATCTGTGTTCTCACTCTGTCGGTCTCTGTACCGTTCTATGTTGTGTGTTCTAACTCTGTCGGTCTCTGTACAGTTCTATGTTCTCTGTTCTCACTCTGTCGGTCTCTGTACCGTTCTATGTTCTGTGTTCTCACTCTGTTCGTCTCTGTACTGTTCTATGTTCTGTGTTCTCACACTGTCGGTCTCTGTACCGGTTTATGTTCTGTTTTCTCACTCTGTCGGTCTCTGTACTGTTCTATGTTCTGTATTCTCATTCTGTCGGTCTCTTTACTGTTCTATGTCCTGTGTTCTCAGTCTGTCGGTCTCTGTAACGTTCTATGATCTGTTTTCTCACTCTGTCGGTCTCTGTACTGTTCTATGTTCTGTGTTCTCACTCTGTCGGTGTCTGTACCGTTCTATGTTTTGTGTTATCACTCTGTCGGTCTCTCTATTGTTCTATGTCCTGTGTTCTCACTCTGTCGGTGTCTGTACTGTTCTATGACATGTGTTCTAACTCTGTCGGACTCTGTACCGTTCTATGTTCTGTGTTCTCACTCTGTCGGTCTCTGTACTGTTCTATGTTCTGTGTTCTCACTCTGTCGGTCTCTCTATTGTTCTATGTCCTGTGTTCTCACTCTTGGTGTCTATACTGTTCTATGACATGTGTTCTCACTCTTTCAGTCTCTGTACCGTTCCATGTTCTGTGTTCTCACTCTGTCGTTGTCAGTACTGTTCGATGATATGTGTTCTCACTCTGTTGGTCTCTGTACCGGTTTATGTTCTGTGTTCTCACTCTGTCGGTCTCTGTACTGTTCTATGTTCTGTGTTCTCATTCTGTCGGTCTCCTTCATGTTCTATGTCCTGTGTTCTCACTCTGTCGGTCTCAGTACCGTTCTATGTTCTGTGTTCTCACTCTGTGGGTGTCTGTACTGTTCTCTGATATGTGTTCTAACTCTGTCGGTGTCTGTACCGTTCTATGTTCTGTGTTCTCACTCTGTCGGTCTCTCTATTGTTCTATGTCCTGTTTTCTCACTCTGTTGGTGTCTGTACTGTTCTATGACATATGTTCTCACTCTTTCGGTCTCTTTACTATTCTATGTCCTGTGTTCTCACTCTGTCGGTCTCTGTACCGTTCTATGTTCTGTGTTCTCACTCTGTCGGTCTCTGTAACGTTCTATGTTCTGTGTTCTCACTCTGTTGGTCTCTGTACCGTTCTATGACCTGTGTCCTCACTCTGTCGGTATGTTCTGCCTTCTCACTCTGTCGGTCTCTGTACCGTTCTATGACCTGTGTCCTCACTCTGTCGGTATGTTCTTCCTTCTCACTCTGTCGGTCTCTGTACCATTCTATGTTATGTGTTCTCACTCTGTTCGTCTCTGTACTGCTCTATGTTCTGTGTTCGCAATCTGTCGGTCTCTGCACCGTTCTATGTTCTGTATTCTCACTCTGTCGGTCTCTGTAACATTCTATGTTCTGTGTTCTCACTCTGTCGGTCTCTGTACTGTTCTATGACATGTGTTCTCACTCTATCGGTCTCTGTACTGCTCTATGTTCTGTGTTCTCACTCTGTCGGTCTCTGTACCGTTCTATGTTCTGTGTTCTCACTCTGTCGGTGTCTGTACTGTTCTGTGATATGTGTTCTAACTCTGTCGGTGTCTGTACCGTTCTATGTTCCGTATTCGCACTCTGTCGGTCTCTCTACTGTTCTATGATCTGTGTTCTCACTCTGTCGGTCTCTGTACCGTTCTATGTTGTGTGTTCTAACTCTGTCGGTCACTGTACCGTTCTATGACCTGTGTCCTCACTCTGTCGGTCTCCGTACTGTTCTATGTTCTGCCTTCTCACTCTGTCGGTCTCTGTACCATTCTATGTTCTGTGTTCTCACTCTGTTCGTCTCTGTACTGTTCTATGTTCTGTGTTCTCACACTGTCGGTCTCTGTACCGGTTTATGTTCAGTGTTCTCACTCTGTCGGTCTCTGTACTGTTCTATGTTCTGTGTTCTCATTCTGTCGGTCTCTTTACTATTCTCTGTCCTGTGTTCTCACTCTGTCAGTCTCTGTACCGTTCTATGATCTGTTTTCTCACTCTGTCGGTCTCTGTACCGTTCTATGTTCTGTGTTCTCACTCTGTCGGTCTCTGTACCGTTCTATGACCTGTGTCCTCACTCTGTCGGTGTCCGTACTGTTCTATGTTCTGCCTTCTCACTCTGTCGGTCTCTGTACCGGTTTATGTTCTGTTTTCTCACTCTGTCGGTCTCTGTACTGTTCTATGTTCTGTGTTGTCACTCTGTCGGTGTCTGTACCGTTCTATGTTTTGTGTTATCACTCTGTCGGTCTCTCTATTGTTCTATGTCCTGTGTTCTCACTCTGTCGGTGTCTGTACTGTTCTATGACATGTGTTCTAACTCTGTCGGACTCTGTACCGTTCTATGTTCTGTGTTCTCACTCTGTCGGTCTCTGTACTTTTCTATGATCTGTGTTCTCACTCTGACGGTCTCTGTACCGGTTTATGTTCTGTGTTCTCACTCTGTCGGTCTCTGTACTGTTCTATGTTCTGTGTTCTCATTCTGTCGGTCTCTTTTCTGTTCTATGTCCTGTGTTCTCACTCTGTCGGTCTCTGTACCGTTCTATGATCTGTTTTCTCACTCTGTCGGTCTCTGTACCGTTCTCTGTTCTGTGTTCTCACTCTGTGGGTGTCTGTACCGTTCTATGATATGTGTTCTAACTCTGTCGGTCTCTGTACTGTTCTATGTTCTGTGTTCTCATTCTGTCGGTCTCTTTACTGTTCTATGTCCTGTGTTCTCACTCTGTCGGTCTCTGTACCATTCTATGATCTGTTTTCTCACTCTGTCGGTCTCTGTACTGTTCTATGTTCTGTGTTCTCACTCTGTCGGTGTCTGTACCGTTCTATGTTTTGTGTTATCACTCTGTCGGTCTCTCTATTGTTCTATGTCCTGTGTTCTCACTCTGTCGGTGTCTGTACTGTTCTATGACATGTGTTCTAACTCTGTCGGACTCTGTACCGTTCTATGTTCTGTGTTCTCACTCTGTCGGTCTCTGTACTGTTCTATGATCTGTGTTCTCACTCTGTCGGTCTCTGTACCGGTTTATGTTCTGTGTTCTCACTCTGTCGATCTCTGTACCGTTCTATGACCTGTGTCCTCACTCTGTCGGTATGTTCTTCCTTCTCACTCTGTCGGTCTCTGTACCATTCTATGTTATGTGTTCTCACTCTGTTCGTCTCTGTACTGCTCTATGTTCTGTGTTCGCACTCTGTCCGTCTCTGCACCGTTCTATGATCTGTTTTCTCACTCTGTCGGTCTCTGTACCGTTCTATGTTCTGTGTTCTCACTCTGTCGGTGTCTGTACTGTTCTGTGATATGTGTTCTAACTCTGTCGGTGTCTGTACCGTTCTATGTTCCGTATTCGCACTCTGTCGGTCTCTCTACTGTTCTATGATCTGTGTTCTCACTCTGTCGGTCTCTGTACCGTTCTATGTTGTGTGTTCTAACTCTGTCGGTCACTGTACCGTTCTATGACCTGTGTCCTCACTCTGTCGGTGTCTGTACCGTCCTATGATCTGTGTTCGCACTCTGTCGGTCTCTGTACTGTTCTATGACATGTGTTCTCACTCTTTCGGTCTCTGTACTGTTCTCTGTTCTGTGTTCGCACTCTGTCGGTCTCTGCACTGTACTATGTTCTGTATTCTCACTCTGTCGGTCTCTGTAACATCCTATGTCCTGTGTTCTCACTCTGTTCGTCTCTGTACTGTTCTATGTTCTGTGTTCTCACTCTGTCGGTCTCTGTACCGTTCTATGTTCTGTGTTCTCACTCTGTTCGTCTCTGTACTGTTCTATGTTCTGTGTTCTCACTCTGTCGGTCTCTGTACCGGTTTATGTTCTGTTTTCTCACTCTGTCGGTCTCTGTACTGTTCTCTGTTCTGTGTTCTCATTCTGTCGGTCTCTTTACTGTTCTATGTCCTGTGTTCTCACTCTGTCGGTCTCTGTACTGTTCTATGTTCTGTGTTCTCACTCTGTCGGTGTCTGTACCGTTCTATGTTTTGTGTTATCACTCTGTCGGTCTCTCTATTGTTCTATGTCCTGTGTTCTCACTCTGTCGGTGTCTGTACTGTTCTATGACATGTGTTCTAACTCTGTCGGACTCTGTACCGTTCTATGTTCCGTGTTCCCACTCTGTCGCTCTCTGTACTGTTCTATGATCTGTGTTCTCACTCTGTCGGTCTCTGTACCGGTTTATGTTCTGTGTTCTCACTCTGTCAGTCTCTGTACTGTTCTATGTTCTGTGTTCTCATTCTGTCGGTCTCTTTCCTGTTCTATGTCCTGTTTTCTCACTCTGTCGGTCTCTGTACCGTTCTATGATCTGTTTTCTCACTCTGTCGGTCTCTGTACCGTTCTATGATCTGTTTTCTCACTCTGTCGGTCTCTGTACCGTTCTATGTTCTGTGTTCTCACTCTGTCGGTGTCTGTACTGTTCTGTGATATGTGTTCTAACTCTGTCGGTGTCTGTACCGTTCTATGTTCCGTATTCGCACTCTGTCGGTCTCTCTACTGTTCTATGATCTGTGTTCTCACTCTGTCGGTCTCTGTACCGTTCTATGTTGTGTGTTCTAACTCTGTCGGTGTCTGTACTGTTCTATGTTGTGTGTTCTAACTCTGTCGGTCACTGTACCGTTCTTTGACCTGTGTCCTCACTCTGTCGGTCTCCGTACTGTTCTATGTTCTGCCTTCTCACTCTGTCGGTCTCTGTACCATTCGATGTTCTGTGTTCTCATTCTGTCGGTTTCTTTACTATTCTATGTCCTGTGTTCTCACTCTGTCGGTCTCTGTACCGTTCTATGATCTGTGTTCTCACTCTGTCGGTCTCTGTACAGTTCTATGTTCTCTGTTCTCACTCTGTCGGTGTCTGTACCGTCCTATGATCTGTGTTCGCACTCTGTCGGTCTCTGTACTGTTCTATGACATGTGTTCTCACTCTTTCGGTCTCTGTACTGCTCTCTGTTCTGTGTTCGCACTCTGTCGGTCTCTGCACCGTACTATGTTCTGTATTCTCACTCTGTTGGTCTCTGTAACATCCTATGTTCTGTGTTTTCACTCTGTTCGTCTCTGTACTGCTCTATGTTCTGTGTTCTCACTCTGTGGGTGTCTGTACCGTTCTATGATATGTGTTCTAACTCTGTCGGTCTCTGTACTGTTCTATGTTCTGTGTTCTCATTCTGTCGGTCTCTTTACTGTTCTATGTCCTGTGTTCTCACTCTGTCGGTCTCTGTACCATTCTATGATCTGTTTTCTCACTCTGTCGGTCTCTGTACTGTTCTATGTTCTGTGTTCACACTCTGTCGGTGTCTGTACCGTTCTATGTTTTGTGTTATCACTCTGTCGGTCTCTCTATTGTTCTATGTCCTGTGTTCTCACTCTGTCGGTCTCTGTACCGGTTTATGTTCTGTGTTCTCACTCTGTCGATCTCTGTACCGTTCTATGACCTGTGTCCTCACTCTGTCGGTATGTTCTTCCTTCTCACTCTGTCGGTCTCTGTACCATTCTATGTTATGTGTTCTCACTCTGTTCGTCTCTGTACTGCTCTATGTTCTGTGTTCGCACTCTGTCCGTCTCTGCACCGTTCTATGTTCTGTATTCTCACTCTGTCGGTCTCTGTAACATTCTATGTTCTGTGTTCTCACTCTGTCGGTCTCTGTACTGTTCTATGACATGTGTTCTCACTCTTTCGGTCTCTGTACTGCTCTATGTTCTGTGTTCTCACTCTGTCGGTCTCTGTACCGGTTTATGTTCTGTGTTCTCACTCTGTCGGTCTCTGTACCGTTCTATGATCTGTTTTCTCACTCTGTCGGTCTCTGTACCGTTCTATGTTCTGTGTTCTCACTCTGTCTGTGTCTGTACTGTTCTGTGATATGTGTTCTAACTCTGTCAGTGTCTGTACCGTTCTATGTTCCGTATTCGCACTCTGTCGGTCTCTGTACTGTTCTATGACATGTGTTCTCACTCTTTCGGTCTCTGTACTGCTCTCTGTTCTGTGTTCGCACTCTGTCGGTCTCTGCACTGTACTATTTTCTGTATTCTCACTCTGTCGGTCTCTTTAACATCCTATGTCCTGTGTTCTCACTCTGTTCGTCTCTGTACTGTTCTATGTTCTGTGTTCTCACTCTGTCGGTCTCTGTACCGTTCTGTGTTCTGTGTTCTCACTCTGTTCGTCTCTGTACTGTTCTATGTTCTGTGTTCTCACTCTGTCGGTCTCTGTACCGGTTTATGTTCTGTTTTCTCACTCTGTCGGTCTCTGTACTGTTCTATGTTCTGTGTTCTCATTCTGTCGGTCTCTTTACTGTTCTATGTCCTGTGTTCTCACTCTGTCGGTCTCTGTACCGTTCTATGATCTGTTTTCTCACTCTGTCGGTCTCTGTACTGTTCTATGTTCTGTGTTCTCACTCTGTCGGTGTCTGTACCGTTCTATGTTTTGTGTTATCACTCTGTCGGTCTCTCTATTGTTCTATGTCCTGTGTTCTCACTCTGTCGGTGTCTGTACTGTTCTATGACATGTGTTCTAACTCTGTCGGACTCTGTACCGTTCTATGTTCTGTGTTCCCACTCTGTCGGTCTCTGTACTGTTCTATGATCTGTGTTCTCACTCTGTCGGTCTCTGTACCGGTTTATGTTCTGTGTTCTCACTCTGTCGGTCTCTGTACTGTTCTATGTTCTGTGTTCTCATTCTGTCGGTCTCTTTCCTGTTCTATGTCCTGTTTTCTCACTCTGTCGGTCTCTGTACCGTTCTATGATCTGTTTTCTCACTCTGTCGGTCTCTGTACCGTTCTATGATCTGTTTTCTCACTCTGTCGGTCTCTGTACCGTTCTATGTTCTGTGTTCTCACTCTGTCGGTGTCTGTACTGTTCTGTGATATGTGTTCTAACTCTGTCGGTGTCTGTACCGTTCTATGTTCCGTATTCGCACTCTGTCGGTCTCTCTACTGTTCTATTATCTGTGTTCTCACTCTGTCGGTCTCTGTACCGTTCTATGTTGTGTGTTCTAACTCTGTCGGTCACTGTACCTTTCTTTGACCTGTGTCCTCACTCTGTCGGTCTCCGTACTGTTCTATGTTCTGCCTTCTCACTCTGTCGGTCTCTGTACCATTCTATGTTCTGTGTTCTCATTCTGTCGGTTTCTTTACTATTCTATGTCCTGTGTTCTCACTCTGTCGGTCTCTGTACCGTTCTATGATCTGTGTTCTCACTCTGTCGGTCTCTGTACAGTTCTATGTTCTGTGTTCTCATTCTGTCGGTCTCTTTTCTGTTCTATGTCCTGTGTTCTCACTCTGTCGGTCCCTGTACCGTCCTATGATCTGTGTTCGCACTCTGTCGGTCTCTGTACTGTTCTATGACATGTGTTCTCACTCTTTCGGTCTCTGTACTGCTCTCTGTTCTGTGTTCGCACTCTGTCGGTCTCTGCACCGTACTATGTTCTGTATTCTCACTCTGTTGGTCTCTGTAACATCCTATGTTCTGTGTTCTCACTCTGTTCGTCTCTGTACTGCTCTATGTTCTGTGTTCTCACTCTGTGGGTGTCTGTACTGTTCTATGATATGTGTTCTAACTCTGTCGGTCTCTGTACTGTTCTATGTTCTGTGTTCTCATTCTGTCGGTCTCTTTACTGTTCTATGTCCTGTGTTCTCACTCTGTCGGTCTCTGTACCATTCTATGATCTGTTTTCTCACTCTGTCGGTCTCTGTACTGTTCTATGTTCTGTGTTCACACTCTGTCGGTGTCTGTACCGTTCTATGTTTTGTGTTATCACTCTGTCGGTCTCTCTATTGTTCTATGTCCTGTGTTCTCACTCTGTCGGTGTCTGTACTGTTCTATGACATGTGTTCTAACTCTGTCGGACTCTGTACCGTTCTATGTTCTGTGTTCTCACTCTGTCGGTCTCTGTACTGTTCTATGATCTGTGTTCTCACTCTGTCGGTCTCTGTACCGGTTTATGTTCTGTGTTCTCACTCTGTCGATCTCTGTACCGTTCTATGACCTGTGTCCTCACTCTGTCGGTATGTTCTTCCTTCTCACTCTGTCGGTCTCTGTACCATTCTATGTTATGTGTTCTCACTCTGTTCGTCTCTGTACTGCTCTATGTTCTGTGTTCGCACTCTGTCCGTCTCTGCACCGTTCTATGTTCTGTATTCTCACTCTGTCGGTCTCTGTAACATTCTATGTTCTGTGTTCTCACTCTGTCGGTCTCTGTACTGTTCTATGACATGTGTTCTCACTCTTTCGGTCTCTGTACTGCTCTATGTTCTGTGTTCTCACTCTGTCGGTCTCTGTACCGGTTTATGTTCTGTGTTCTCACTCTGTCGGTCTCTGTACCGTTCTATGATCTGTTTTCTCACTCTGTCGGTCTCTGTACCGTTCTATGTTCTGTGTTCTCACTCTGTCTGTGTCTGTACTGTTCTGTGATATGTGTTCTAACTCTGTCGGTGTCTGTACCGTTCTATGTTCCGTATTCGCACTCTGTCGGTCTCTCTACTGTTCTATGATCTGTGTTCTCACTCTGTCGGTCTCTGTACCGTTCTATGTTGTGTGTTCTAACTCTGTCGGTCACTGTACCGTTCTATGACCTGTGTCCTCACTCTGTCGGTGTCTGTACTGTCCTATGATCTCTGTTCGCACTCTGTCGGTCTCTGTACTGTTCTATGACATGTGTTCTCACTCTTTCGGTCTCTGTACTGCTCTCTGTTCTGTGTTCGCACTCTGTCGGTCTCTGTACCGTTCTATGTTCTGTATTCTCACTCTGTCGGTTTCTGTAACATCCTATGTTCTGTGTTCTCACTCTGTTCGTCTCCGTACTGCTCTATGTTCTGTGTTCTCACTCTGTCGGTCTCTGTACCGTTCTATGTTCTGTGTTCTCACTCTGTTCGTCTCTGTACTGTTCTATGTTCTGTGTTCTCACACTGTCGGTCTCTGTACCGGTTTATGTTCTGTTTTCTCACTCTGTCGGTCTCTGTACCGTTCTATGATCTGTTTTCTCACTCTGTCGGTCTCTGTACTGTTGTATGTTCTGTGTTCTCACTCTGTCGGTGTCTGTACCGTTCTATGTTTTGTGTTATCACTCTGTCGGTCTCTCTATTATTCTATGTCCTGTGTTCTCACTCTGTCGGTGTCTGTACTGTTCTATGACATGTGTTCTAACTCTGTCGGACTCTGTACCGTTCTATGTTCTGTGTTCTCACTCTGTCGGTCTCTGTACTGTTCTATGTTCTGTGTTCTCACTCTGTCGGTCTCTCTATTGTTCTATGTCCTGTGTTCTCACTCTTGGTGTCTATACTGTTCTATGACATGTGTTCTCACTCTTTCAGTCTCTGTACCGTTCCATGTTCTGTGTTCTCACTCTGTCGTTGTCAGTACTGTTCGATGATATGTGTTCTCACTCTGTTGGTCTCTGTACCGGTTTATGTTCTGTGTTCTCACTCTGTCGGTCTCTGTACTGTTCTATGTTCTGTGTTCTCATTCTGTCGGTCTCCTTCATGTTCTATGTCCTGTGTTCTCACTCTGTCGGTCTCTGTACCGTTCTATGTTCTGTGTTCTCACTCTGTGGGTGTCTGTACTGTTCTCTGATATGTGTTCTAACTCTGTCGGTGTCTGTACCGTTCTATGTTCTGTGTTCTCACTCTGTCGGTCTCTCTATTGTTCTATGTCCTGTTTTCTCACTCTGTTGGTGTCTGTACTGTTCTATGACATGTGTTCTCACTCTTTCATTCTCTGTACCGTTCCATGTTCTGTGTTCTCACTCTGTCGTTGTCAGTACTGTTCGATGATATGTGTTCTCACTCTTTCGGTCTCTGTACTGCTCTATGTTCTGTGTTCTCACTCTGTCGGTGTCTGTACTGTTCGATGACATGTGTTCTCACTCTTTCGGTCTCTTTACTATTCTATGTCCTGTGTTCTCACTCTGTCGGTCTCTGTACCGTTCTATGTTCTGTGTTCTCACTCTGTCGGTCTCTGTACCGTTCTATGTTCTGTGTTCTCACTCTGTCGGTCTCTGTACCGTTCTATGACCTGTGTCCTCACTCTGTCGGTATGTTCTGCCTTCTCACTCTGTCGGTCTCTGTACCGTTCTATGACCTGTGTCCTCACTCTGTCGGTATGTTCTTCCTTCTCACTCTGTCGGTCTCTGTACCATTCTATGTTATGTGTTCTCACTCTGTTCGTCTCTGTACTGCTCTATGTTCTGTGTTCGCAATCTGTCGGTCTCTGCACCGTTCTATGTTCTGTATTCTCACTCTGTCGGTCTCTGTAACATTCTATGATCTGTGTTCTCACTCTGTCGGTCTCTGTACCGTTCTATGTTGTGTGTTCTAACCCTGTCGGTCACTGTACCGTTCTATGACCTGTGTCCTCAGTCTGTCGGTCTCCGTACTGTTCTATGTTCTGCCTTCTCACTCTGTCGGTCTCTGTACCATTCTATGTTCTGTGTTCTCACTCTGTTCGTCTCTGTACTGTTCTATGTTCTGTGTTCTCACACTGTCGGTCTCTGTACCGGTTTATGTTCAGTGTTCTCACTCTGTCGGTCTCTGTACTGTTCTATGTTCTGTGTTCTCATTCTGTCGGGCTCTTTACTATTCTATGTCCTGTGTTCTCACTCTGTCAGTCTCTGTACCGTTCTATGATCTGTTTTCTCACTCTATCGGTCTCTGTACCGTTCTATGTTCTGTGTTCTCACTCTGTCGGTCTCTGTACCGTTCTATGACCTGTGTCCTCACTCTGTCGGTGTCCGTACTGTTCTATGTTCTGCCTTCTCACTCTGTCGGTCTCTGTACCGGTTTATGTTCTGTTTTCTCACTCTGTCGGTCTCTGTACTGTTCTATGTTCTGTGTTCTCACTCTGTCGGTGTCTGTACCGTTCTATGTTTTGTGTTCTCACTCTGTCGGTGTCTGTACTGTTCTATGACATGTGTTTTAACTCTGTCGGACTCTGTACCGTTCTATGTTCTGTGTTCTCACTCTGTCGGTCTCTGTACTGTTCTATGATCTGTGTTCTCACTCTGACGGTCTCTGTACCGGTTTATGTTCTGTGTTCTCACTCTGTCGGTCTCTGTACTGTTCTATGTTCTGTGTTCTCATTCTGTCGGTCTCTTTTCTGTTCTATGTCCTGTGTTCTCACTCTGTCGGTCTCTGTACCGTTCTATGATCTGTTTTCTCACTCTGTCGGTCTCTGTACCATTCTCTGTTCTGTGTTCTCACTCTGTGGGTGTCTGTACCGTTCTATGATATGTGTTCTAACTCTGTCGGTGTCTGTACCGTTCTATGTTCTGTGTTCTCACTCTGTCTGTCTCTCTATTGTTCTATGTCCTGTGTTCTCACTCTGTTGGTGTCTGTACTGTTCTATGACATGTGTTCTCACTCTTTCAGTCTCTGTACCGTTCCATGTTCTGTGTTCTCACTCTGTCGTTGTCAGTACTGTTCGATGATATGTGTTCTCACTCTTTCGGTCTCTGTACTGCTCTATGTTCTGTGTTCTCACTCTGTCGGTGTCTGTACTGTTCTATGACATGTGTTCTCACTCTTTCGGTCTCTGTACTGCTCTATGTTCTGTGTTCTCACTCTGTCGGTCTCTGTACCGGTTTATGTTCTGTGTTCTCACTCTGTCGGTCTCTGTACCGTTCTATGATCTGTTTTCTCACTCTGTCGGTCTCTGTACCGTTCTATGTTCTGTGTTCTCACTCTGTCGGTGTCTGTACTGTTCTGTGATATGTGTTCTAACTCTGTCGGTCTCTGTACCGTTCTATGTTGTGTGTTCTAACTCTGTCGGTCACTGTACCGTTCTATGACCTGTGTCCTCACTCTGTCGGTCTCCGTACTGTTCTATGTTCTGCCTTCTCACTCTGTCGGTCTCTGTACCATTCTATGTTCTGTGTTCTCACTCTGTCGGTCTCTCTATTGTTCTATGTCCTGTGTTCTCACTCTTGGTGTCTATACTGTTCTATGACATGTGTTCTCACTCTTTCTGTCTCTGTACCGTTCCATGTTCTGTGTTCTCACTCTGTCGTTGTTAGTACTGTTCGATGATATGTGTTCTCACTCTGTTGGTCTCTGTACCGGTTTATGTTCTGTGTTCTCAGTCTGT
>NW_027277592.1:0-26625 GCF_030028105.1 Mobula birostris
TCTCCTGTCCTGAAACTCTTGCCCTGCATCTCATGCCCTGAAACCCCTGCCCTCAAACTCATGCACTGAAACTCATGCCCTGAATCTCCTGTCCTGAAACTCATGCGCTGAATCTCATGCCCTGAATCTCATGCCCTGAAATTCATGCACTGAAACTCATCCCCTGAATGTCATGCTCTGAAACTCAAGCCCTGATTCTCATGCCGTGAAACCCTGCCGTCAAACACATGCACTGAAACTCATGCCCTGAATCTCCTGTACTGATTCTCATTCCCTGAAACTCATGTCCAGAATCTCATGCCCTGAAACTCCTGCCCTCAAACTCATGCACGGAAACTCATGCCCTGAATCTCATGCCTTCAAACTCCTGTCCTGAATCACATGCCCCGAAACTCATACCCTGAAACTACTGCACTGAAACTCATGTCCTGAACCTCATACCCTGAAACTGCTGCCCTGAATATCATGCCATGAATCTCATATCCTGAAACTCATGTCCTGAATTACATGCCCTGAAACTCCTTCACTGAAACTCATGCCCTGAAACTCATGCCATGAATCTCAAGCTCTTAAACCCCTGCCCTGAAACTCATGCACTGAAAGACATGCCCTGAAACTCTTGCACTGAAACTCTTCCACTGAAACACTTGCCCTGAATCTCCTGCCCTGAATCTCCTGCCCTGAAACTGCTGCCCTGAATCTCAAGCCCTGAAACCAGAGATTGAAACCCATGCCCTGAAACTCATGCCCTGAATCTCATGCCGTGAAACTCCTGCCCTCAAACTCATGCACTGAAACTCATGCTCTGAATCTCCTGCCCTGAAACTCCTGCACTGAAATACGTGCCCTAAAACACCTGCCTTGAAACTCAAGCCCCGAATCTCATGCCCTGAATCTCCTGCCATGAATCTCCTGCCTTGAAACTCATGCCCTGAATCTCATGCCCTCAAACTCTTGCACTGAAACACCTGCCCTAAAACACATGCCCTGAATTTCATGCCCTGAAATTCCTGCTCTAAACTCATGCCCTGAATCTCATGCCCTGAAACTCTTGCACTGAAACACCTGCCCTAAAACACATGCCCTGAATGACATGCCCTGAAAATTATATCCTGAATCTCATGCCGTGAAACCCTGCCCTCAAACTCATGCACTGAAACTCATGCCCTGAATCTCTTGTCCTGAAACTCATGCCCTGAATTTTATGCCCTGAATCTCATGCCCTGAAATTCATGCACTGAAACTGATCCCCTGAATGTCATGCTTGAAACTCAAGCCCTGATTCTCCTGCCCTGAAACTCATGTACTGAATCTCATGCCCTCAATCTCAAGCCCTGAAACCACAGACCTGAAACTCATGCCCTGAAACTCATGTCCTGAATCTCATGCCCTTAAACTCATGCCCTGAATCTCATGCCGTGAAACTCCTGCCCTCAAACTCATGCACTGAAACTCATGCCCTGAATCTCCTGTCCTGAAACTCTTGCACTGAATCTCATGCCTTGAAACCCCTGCCCTCAAACTCCTGCACTGAAACTCAAGCCCTGATTCTCCTGCCCTGAACCTCATGCCCTGAAGGTCATACCCTGAAACTCCTACCCGAATCACCTGCCCTGAAACTCATGCCCTGAATCTCATGCCCTGAAACTGCTGCTCTGAAACTGCTGCGCTGAATCTCAAGCCCGGAAACCACAGACCTGAAACTCATGCCCTGAAACTCATGTCCTGAATCTCATGCCCTGAAACTCCTGCCCTCAAACTCATGCCCTGAATCTCATGCCCTGAAACTCATGCCCTGAATCTCATGCCGTGAAACCCCTGCCCTCAAACTCATGCACTGAAACTCATGCCCTGAATCTCCTGTCCTGAAACTCATGCCCTGAATCTCATGCCCTGAAATTCATGCACTGAAACTCATCCCCTGAATGTCATGCTCTGAAACTCAAGCCCTGATTCTCCTGCCCTGAAACTCACGCCCTGAATCTCATACACTGAAACTCCTGCCCTGAAACTCATGCCCTGAAACTCATGCCCTGAATCTCTTGCCCTGAAACTCCTGCCATGAAACTCCTGCCCTGAAACTGCTGCCCTGAATCTCAAGCCCTGAAACCACAGACCTGAAACTCATCCCCTGAAACTCATGTCCTGAATCTCATGCCCTGAAACTCATGCCCTGAATCTCAAGCCCTGAAACTGCTGCGCTGAAACTGCTGCGCTGAATCTCAAGCCCGGAAACCACAGACCTGAAACTCATGCCGTGAAACTCCTGCCCTCAAACTCATGCACTGAAACTCATGCCCTGAATCTCTTGTCCTGAAACTCATGCCCTGAATTTTATGCCCTGAATATCATGCCCTGAAATTCATGCACTGAAACTGATCCCCTGAATGTCATGCTTGAAACTCAAGCCCTGATTCTCCTGCCCTGAAACTCATGTACTGAATCTCATGCCCTGAATCTCTTTCCCTGAAACTCCTGCCATGAAACTCCTGCCCTGAAACTGCTGCCCTGAATCTCAAGCCCTGAAACCACAGACCTGAAACTCATCCACTGAAACTCATGTCCTGAATCTCATGTCGTGAAACTCCTGCCCTGAATTTTATGCCCTGAATCTCATGCCCTGAAATTCATGCACTGAAACTGATCCCCTGAATGTCATGCTTGAAACTCAAGCCCTGATTCTCCTGCCCTGAAACTCATGTACTGAATCTCATGCCCTGAATCTCTTTCCCTGAAACTCCTGCCATGAAACTCCTGCCCTGAAACTGCTGCCCTGAATCTCAAGCCCTGAAACCACAGACCTGAAACTCATGCCCTGAAACTCATGTCCTGAATCTCATGCCCTGAAACTCATGCCCTGAATCTCATGCCGTGAAACTCCTGCCCTCAAACTCATGCACTGAAACTCATGCCCTGAATCTCCTGTCCTGAAACTCTTGCACTGAATCTCATGCCTTGAAAACCCTGCCCTCAAACTCCTGCACTGAAACTCAAGCCCTGATTCTCCTGCCCTGAAACTCATGCCCTGAAGGTCATACCCTGAAACTCCTACCCTGAATCACCTGCTCTGAAACTCATGCCCTGAATCTCATGCCCTGAAACTGATGCTCTGAAAATGCTGCGCTAAATCTCAAGCCCGGAAACCACAGACATGAAACTCATGCCCTGAAACTCATGTCCTGAATCTCATGCCCTGAAACTCCTGCCCTCAAACTCATGCCCTGAATCTCATGCCCTGAAACTCATGCCCTGAATCTCATGCCGTGAAACCCCTGCCCTCAAACTCATGCACTGAAACTCATGCCCTGAATCTCCTGCCCTGAAACTCATGCCCTGAATCTCATGCCCTGAAATTCATGCACTGAAACTCATCCCCTGAATGTCATGCTCTGAAACTCAAGCCCTGATTCTCCTGCCCTGAAACTCACGCCCTGAATCTCATACACTGAAACTCCTGCCCTGAAACTCATGCCCAGAAACTCATGCCCTGAATCTCTTGCCCTGAAACTCCTGCCATGAAACTCCTGCCCTGAAACTGCTGCCCTGAATCTCAAGCCCTGAAACCACAGACCTGAAACTCATCCCCTGAAACTCATGTCCTGAATCTCATGCCCTGAAACTCATGCCCTGAATCTCAAGCCCTGAAACTGCTGCGCTGAAACTGCTGCGCTGAATCTCAAGCCCGGACACCACAGACCTGAAACTCATGCCGTGAAACTCCTGCCCTCAAACTCATGCACTGAAACTCATGCCCTGAATCTCTTGTCCTGAAACTCATGCCCTGAATTTTATGCCCTGAATCTCATGCCCTGAAAATCATGCCCTGAATCTCATGCCGTGAAACCCTGCCCTCAAACTCATGCACTGAATCTCATGCCCTGAATCTCATGCCCTGAAAATCATGCCCTGAATCTCATGCCGTGAAACCCTGCCGTCAAACACATGCAGTGAAACTCATGCCCTGAATCTCCTGTACTGATTCTCATGCCCTGAAACTCATGTCCGGAATCTCATGCCCTGAAACTCCTGCCCTCAAACTCATGCACGGAAACTCATGCCCTGAATCTCATGCCTTCAAACTCCTGTCCTGAATCACATGCCCTGAAACTCATGCCCTGAAACTACTGCACTGAAACTCATGTCCTGAACCTCATACCCTGAAACTGCTGCCCTGAATATCACGCCATGAATCTCATATCCTGAAACTCATGTCCTGAATTACATGCCCTGAAACTCCTTCACTGAAACTCATGCCCTGAAACTCATGCCATGAATCTCATGCCCTGAAACTTCTGCCCTGAAACTCATGCACTGAATCTCATGCGCTAAATCTCATGACCTCAAACTCAAACCGTGAAACTCCTGCCCTGAAACTCATGCCCTGAATCTCAAGCTCTGAAACCCCTGCCCTGAAACTCATGCACTGAAAGACATGCCCTGAAACTCTTGCACTGAAACTCTTGCACTGAAACACCTGCCCTGAATCTCCTGCACTGAATCTCCTGCCCTGAAACTGCTGCCCTGAATCTCAAGCCCTGAAACCAGAGATTGAAACCCATGCCCTGAAACTCATGCACTGAATCTCATGCCGTGAAACTCCTGCCCTCAAACTCATGCACTGAAACTCATGCTCTGAATCTCCTGCCCTGAAACTCCTGCACTGAAATACGTGCCCTAAAACACCTGCCTTGAAACTCAAGCCCCGAATCTCATGCCCTGAATCTCCTGCCCTGAATCTCCTGCCTTGAAACTCATGCCCTGAATCTCATGCCCTCAAACTCTTGCTCTGAATCTCCTGCCCTGAAACCCCTGCACTGAAACACGTGCCCTAAAACACCTGCTTGAAACTCAAGCCCCGAATCTCATGCCCTGAATCTCCTGCCATGAATCGCCTGCCTTGAAACTCATGCCCTGAATCTCATGCCCTCAAACTCTTGCACTGAAACACCTGCCCTAAAACACATGCCCTGAATTTCATGCCCTGAAATTCCTGCTCTAAACTCATGCCCTGAATCTCATGCCCTGAAACTCTTGCACTGAAACACCTGCCCTAAAACACCTACCCTGAATGTCATGCCCTGAAAATTATATCCTGAATCTCATGCCGTGAAACCCTGCCCTCAAACTCATGCACTGAAACTCATGCCCTGAATCTCTTGTCCTGAAACTCATGCCCTGAATTTTATGCCCTGAATCTCATGCCCTGAAATTCATGCACTGAAACTGATCCCCTGAATGTCATGCTTGAAACTCAAGCCCTGATTCTCCTGCCCTGAAACTCATGTACTGAATCTCATGCCCTGAATCTCTTTCCCTGAAACTCCTGCCATGAAACTCCTGCCCTGAAACTGCTGCCCTGAATCTCAAGCCCTGAAACCACAGACCTGAAACTCATGCCCTGAAACTCATGTCCTGAATCTCATGCCCTGAAACTCATGCCCTGAATCTCATGCCGTGAATCTCCTGCCCTCAAACTCATGCACTGAAACTCATGCCCTGAATCTCCTGTCCTGAAACTCTTGCACTGAATCTCATGCCTTGAAACCCCTGCCCTCAAACTCCTGCACTGAAACTCAAGCCCTGATTCTCCTGCCCTGAAACTCATGCCCTGAAGGTCATACCCTGAAACTCCTACCCTGAATCACCTGCCCTGAAACTCATGCCCTGAATCTCATGCCCTGAAACTGCTGCTCTGAAACTGCTGCGCTGAATCTCAAGCCCGGAAAGCACAGACCTGAAACTCATGCCCTGAAACTCATGTCCTGAATCTCATGCCCTGAAACTCCTGCCCTCAAACTCATGCCCTGAATCTCATGCCCTGAAACTCATGCCCTGAATCTCATGCCGTGAAACCCCTGCCCTCAAACTCATACACTGAAACTCATGCCCTGAATCTCCTGTCCTGAAACTCATGCTTTGAATCTCATGCCCTGAAATTCATGCACTGAAACTCATCCCCTGAATGTCATGCTCAGAAACTCAAGCCCTGATTCTCCTGCCCTGAAACTCACGCCCTGAATCTCATACACTGAAACTCCTGCCCTGAAACTCATGCCCTGAAACTCATGCCCTGAATCTCTTGCCCTGAAACTCCTGCCATGAAACTCCTGCCCTGAAACTGCTGCCCTGAATCTCCAGCCCTGAAACCACAGACCTGAAACTCATCCCCTGAAACTCATGTCCTGAATCTCATGCCCTGAAACTCATGCCCTGAATCTCAAGCCCTGAAACTGCTGCGCTGAAACTGCTGCGCTGAATCTCAAGCCCGGAAACCACAGACCTGAAACTCATGCCGTGAAACTCCTGCCCTCAAACTCATGCACTGAAACTCATGCCCTGAATCTCTTGTCCTGAAACTCATGCCCTGAATTTTATGCCCTGAATCTCATGCCCTGAAATTTATGCACTGAAACTGATCCCCTGAATGTCATGCTTGAAACTCAAGCCCTGATTCTCCTGCCCTGAAACTCATGTACTGAATCTCATGCCCTGAATCTCTTTCCCTGAAACTCCTGCCATGAAACTCCTGCCCTGAAACTGCTGCCCTGAATCTCAAGCCCTGAAACCACAGACCTGAAACTCATCCACTGAAACTCATGTCCTGAATCTCATGCCGTGAAACTCCTGCCCTCAAACTCATGCACTTAAACTCATGCCCTGAATCTCCTGTCCTGAAACTCTTGCCCTGAATCTCATGCCGTGAAACGCCTGCCCTCAAACTCATGCACTGAAACTCATGCCCTGAATCTCCTGTCCTGAAACTCATGCCCTGAATCTCATGCCCTGAATCTCATGCCCTGAAATTCATGCACTGAAACTCATCCCCTGAATGTCATGCTCTGAAACTCAAGCCCTGATTCTCATGCCCTGAAACTCATGCCCTGAATATCATACCCCGAAACTCCTGCCCTGAATCACCTGCCCTGAAACTCATGCCCTGAATCTCAAGCCCTGAAACTGCTGCGCTGAAACTGCTGCGCTGAATCTCAAGCCCGGAAACCACAGACCTGAAACTCATGCCCTGAAACTCATGTCCTGAATCTCATGCCCTGAAACTCCTGCCCTCAAACTCATGTCCTGAATCTCATGCCCTGAAAATCATGCCCTGAGTCTCATGCCGTGAAACCCTGCCCTCAAACTCATGCACTGAATCTCATGCCCTGAATCTCATGCCCTGAAATTCATGCACTGAAACTCATCCCCTGAATGTCATGCTCTGAAACTCAAGCCCTGATTCTCCTGCCCTGAAACTCATGTACTGAATCTCATGCCCTGAAACTCATGTCCTGAATCTCATGCCCTGAAACTCCTGCCCTCAAACTCATGCACTGAAACTCATGCCCTGAATCTCATGCCTTCAAACACCTGTCCTGAATCACATGCCCTGAAACTCATGCCCTGAAACTACTGCACTGAAACTCATGTCCTGAACCTCATAACATGAAACTGCTGCCATGAATCTCATATCCTGAAACTCATGCCCTGAATTACATGCCCTGAAACTCCTTCACTGAAACTCATGCCCTGAAACTCATGCCATGAATCTCATGTCCTGAAACTTCTGCCCTGAAACTCATGCACTGAATCTCATGCGCTAAATCTCATGACCTCAAACTCAAACCGTGAATCTCCTGCCCTGAAACTCATGCCCTGAATCTCAAGCTCTGAAACCCCTGCCCTGAAACTCATGCACTGAATCTCATGCGCTAAATCTCATGACCTCCAACTCAAACCGTGAATCTCCTGCCCTGAAACTCATGCCCTGAATCTCAAGCTCTGAAACCCCTGCCCTGAAACTCATGCACTGAAAGACATGCCCTGAAACTCTTGCACTGAAACTCTTGCACTGAAACACCTGCCCTGAATCTCCTGCCCTGAATCTCCTGCCCTGAAACTGCTGCCCTGAATCTCAAGCCCTGAAACCAGAGATTGAAACCCATGCCCTGAAACTCATGCCCTGAATCTCATGCCGTGAAACTCCTGCCCTCAAACTCATGCACTGAAACTCATGCTCTGAATCTCCTGCCCTGAAACTCCTGCACTGAAATACGTGCCCTAAAACACCTGCCTTGAAACTCAAGCCCCGAATCTCATGCCCTGAATCTCCTGCCCTGAATCTCCTGCCTTGAAACTCATGCCCTGAATCTCATGCCCTCAAATTCTTGCTCTGAATCTCCTGCCCTGAAACCCCTGCACTGAAACACGTGCCCTAAAACACCTGCCTTTAAACTCAAGCCCCGAATCTCATGCCCTGAATCTCCTGCCATGAATCTCCTGCCTTGAATCTCATGCCCTGAATCTCATGCCCTCAAACTCTTGCACTGAAACACCTGCCCTAAAACACATGCCCTGAATGTCATGCCCTGAAATTCCTGCTCTAAACTCATGCCCTGAATCTCATGCCCTGAAACTCTTGCACTGAAACACCTGCCCTAAAACACATGCCCTGAATGTCATGCCCTGAAATTCCTGCCCTGAAACTCATGCCCTGAATCTCATGCCCTGAAACTCTTGCACTGAAACACCTACCCTAAAACTCATGCCCTGAATCTCATGCTCTGAATTTCCTGCCCTGAAACTCCTGCCATGAAACTCTTGCCCTGAATCTCATGCCCTGAAACTCCTGCCATGAAACTACTGCCCTGAAACTGCTGCCCTGAATCTCAAGCCCTGAAACCACAGACCTGAAACTCATTCCCTGAAACTCCTGTCCTGAATCTCATGCCCTGAAATTCATGCCCTGAATCTCATGCCGTGAAACTCCTGCCCTCAAACTCCTGCACTGAAACTCAAGCCTTGATTCTCCTGCCCTGAAACTCATGCCCTGAAAGTCATACCCTGAAACTCCTACCCTGAATCACCTGCCCTGAAACGCATGCCCTGAATCTCATGCCCTGAAACTGCTGCTCTGAAACTGCTGCGCTGAATCTCAAGCCCGGAAACCACAGACCTGAAACTCATGCCCTGAAACTCATGTCCTGAATCTCATGCCCTGAAACTCCTGCCCTCAAACTCATGCCCTGAATCTCATGCCCTGAAACTCATGCCCTGAATCTCATGCCGTGAAACCCCTGCCCTCAAACTCATGCACTGAAACTCATGCCCTGAATCTCCTGTCCTGAAACTCATGCCCTGAATCTCATGCCCTGAAATTCATGCACTGAAACTCATCCCCTGAATGTCATGCTCTGAAACTCAAGCCCTGATTCTCCTGCCCTGAAACTCACGCCCTGAATCTCATGCACTGAAACTCCTGCCCTGAAACTCATGCCCTGAAACTCATGCTCTGAATCTCCTGCCCTGAAACACCTGCCCTCAAACTCATGCACTGAAACTCATGCTCTGAATCTCCTGCCCTGAAACTCCTGCACTGAAATACGTGCCCTAAAACACCTGCCTTGAAACTCAAGCCCCGAATCTCATGCCCTGAATCTCCTGCCCTGAATCTCCTGCCTTGAAACTCATGCCCTGAATCTCATGCCCTCAAACTCTTGCTCTGAATCTCCTGCCCTGAAACCCCTGCACTGAAACACGTGCCCTAAAACACCTGCCTTGAAACTCAAGCCCCGAATCTCATGCCCTGAATCTCCTGCCATGAATCTCCTGCCTTCAAACTCATGCCCTTAATATCACGCCCTCAAACTCTTGCACTGAAACACCTGCCCTAAAACACATGCCCTGAATGTCATGCCCTGAAATTCCTGCTCTAAACTCATGCCCTGAATCTCATGCACTGAAACTCTTGCACTGAAACACCTGCCCTAAAACACATGCCCTGAATGTCATGCCCTGAAATTCATGCACTGAAACTCATCCCCTGAATGTCATGCTCTGAAACTCAAGCCCTGATTCTCCTGCCCTGAAACTCACGCCCTGAATCTCATGCACTGAAACTCCTGCCCTGAAACTCATGCCCTAAAACTCATGCCCTGAATCTCTTGCCCTGAAACTCCTGCCATGAAACTCCTGCCCTGAAACTGCTGCCCTGAATCTCAAGCCCTGAAACCACAGACCTGAAACTCATGCCCTGAAACTCATGCCCTGAATCTCAAGCCCTGAAACTGCTGCGCTGAATCTCAAGCCCGGAAACCACAGACCTGAAACTCATGCCCTGAAACTCCTGCCCTCAAACTCATGTCATGAATCTCATGCCCTGATAATTATGCCCTGAATCTCATGCCGTGAAACCCTGCCCTCAAACTCATGCACTGAAACTCATGCCCTGAATCTCCTGTCCTGAAACTCATGCCCTGAATCTCATGCCCTGAATCTCATGCCCTGAAATTCATGCACTGAAACTCATCCCCTGAATGTCATGCTCTGAAACTCAAGCCCTGATTCTCCTGCCCTGAAACTCATGTACTGAATCTCATGCCCTGAAACTTCTGCCCTGAAACTCATTCACTGAATCTCATGCGCTAAATCTCATGACCTCAAACTCAAACCGAGAATCTCCTGTCCTGAAACTCATGCCCTGAATCTCAAGCTCTGAAATCCCTGCCCTGAAACTCATGCACTGAAAGACATGCCCTGAAACTCTTGCACTGAAACACCTGCCCTGAATCTCCTGCCCTGAATCTCCTGCCCTGAAACTGCTGCCCTGAATCTCAAGCCCTGAAACCAGAGATTGAAACCCATGCCTTGAAACTCATGCCCTGAATCTCATGCCGTGAAACTCCTGCCCTCAAACTCATGCACTGAAACTCATGCTCTGAATCTCCTGCCCTGAAACTCCTGCACTGAAATACGTGCCCTAAAACACCTGCCTTGAAACTCAAGCCCCGAATCTCATGCCCTGAATCTCCTGCCCTGAATCTCCTGCCTTGAAACTCATGCCCTGAATCTCATGCCCTCAAACTCTTGCTCTGAATCTCCTGCCCTGAAACCCCTGCACTGAAACACGTGCCCTAAAACACCTGCCTTGAAACACAAGCCCCGAATCTCATGCCCTGAATCTCCTGCCATGAATCTCCTGCCTTGAAACTCATGCCCTTAATATCACGCCCTCAAACTCTTGCACTGAAACACCTGCCCTAAAACACATGCCCTGAATGTCATGCCCTGAAATTCCTGCTCTAAACTCATGCCCTGAATCTCATGCACTGAAACTCTTGCACTGAAACACCTGCCCTAAAACACATGCCCTGAATGTCATGCCCTGAAATTCCTGCCCTGAAACTCATGCCCTGAATCTCATGCCCTGAAACTCTTGCACTGAAACACCTACCCTAAAACTCATGCCCTGAACCTCATGCCCTGAATTTCCTGCCCTGAAACTCCTGTCATGAAACTCTTGCCCTGAATCTCATGCCCTGAAACTCCTGCCATGAAACTCCTGCCCTGAAACTGCTGCCCTGAATCTCAAGCCCTGAAACCACAGACCTGAAACTCATGCCCTGAAACTCATGACCTGAATCTCATGCCCTGAAACTCATGCCCTGAATCTCATGCCGTGAAACTCCTGCCCTCAAACTCATGCACTGAAACTCATGCCCTGAATCTCCTCTCCTGAAACTCTTGCACTGAATCTCATGCCTTGAAACCCCTGCCCTCAAACGCCTGCACAGAAACTCAAGCCCTGATTCTCCTGCCCTGAAACTCATGCCCTGAAGGTCATACCCTGAAACTCCTACCCTGGATAACCTGCCCTGAAACTCATGCCCTGAATCTCATGCCCTGAAACTGCTGCTCTGAAACTGCTGCGCTGAATCTCAAGCCCGGAAACCACAGACCTGAAACTCATGCCCTGAAACTCATGTCCTGAAACTCATGCCCTGAAACTCCTGCCCTCAAACTCATGCCCTGAATCTCATGCCCTGAAAATTATGCCCTGAATCTCATGCCGTGAAACCCTGCCCTCAGACTCATGCACTGAAACTCATGCCCTGAATCTCCTGCCCTGAAACTCATGCCCTGAATCTCATGCCCTGAATCTCATGCCCTGAAATTCATGCACTGAAACTCATCCCCTGAATGTCATGCTCTGAAACTCAAGCCCTGATTCTCCTGCCCTGAAACTCATGTACTGAATCTCATGCCCTGAATCTCTTGCCCTGAAACTCCTGCCATGAAACTCCTGCCCTGAAACTGCTGCCCTGAATCTCAAGCCCTGAAACCACAGACCTGAAACTCATCCCCTGAAACTCATGTCCTGAATCTCGTGCCCTGAAACTCATGCCCTGAATCTCATGCCGTGAAACTCCTGCCCTCAAACTCATGCACTTAAACTCATGCCCTGAATCTCCTGTCCTGAAACTCTTGCCCTGAATCGCATGCCGTGAAACCCCTGCCCTCAAACTCATGCACTGAAACTCATGCCCTGAATCTCCTGTCCTGAAGCACCAGCCCTCAAACTCATACACAGAAAACCATGCACTGAAACTCATGCCCTGAATCTCATGCCTTGAAACTCCTGTCCTGAATCTCATGCCCTGAAATTCATGCCCTGAATCTCATGCCCTGAAACTCCTGCACTGAAACTCATGCCATGAATCTCATATCCTGAAACACACGCCCTGAATTACATGCCGTCAAACTCCTGCCCTGAAACTCATGTCCTGAAACTCATGCCCTGAATCTCATGCCCTGAAACTCATGCCCTGAATCTCATGCGCTAAATTTCATGACCTTAAACTCAAGCCGTGAATCTCCTGCCCTGAAACTCATGCCCTTAATCTCATGCTCTGAAACTCCTGCCCTGAAACTCATGCACTGAAAGACATGCCCTGAAACTCTTGCACTGAAGCTCTTGCACTGAAACACCTGCCCAGAATCTCCTGCCCTGAATCTCCTGCCCTGAAACTGCTGCCCTGAATCTCAAGCCCTGAAACCACAGACCTGAAACCCATGCCCTGAAACTCATGTCGTGAATCTCATGCCATGAAACTCATGCCCTGAATCTCATGCCGTGAAACTCCTGCCCTCAAACTCATGCACTGAAACTCATGCCCTGAATCTCCTGTCCTGAAACTCATGCACTGAATCTCATGCCCTGAATCTCATGCCCTGACATTCATGCACTGAAAATCATCCCCTGAATGTCATGCTCTGAAACTCAACCCCAGATTCTCCTGCCCTGAAACTCCTACCCTGAATCTCATGCCCTGAAACTGCTGCTCTGAAACTGCTGCGCTGAATCTCAAGCCCGGAAACCGCAGACCTGAAACTCATGCCCAGAAACTCATGTACTGAATCTCATGCCCTGAAACTCATGTCCTGAATCTCATGCCCTGAAACTCCTGCCCTGAAACCCATGCACTGAAACTCATGCCCTGAATCTCATGCCTTCAAACTCCTGTCCTGAATCACATGCCCTGAATCTCATGCCCTGAATCTCATGCCTGAAACTACTGCACTGAAACTCATGTCCTGAATCTCATGCCCTGAAACTCCTGCACTGAAACACGTGCCCTAAAACACCTGCCTTGAAACTCAAGCCCCGAAACTCATGCCCTGAATCTCCTGCCCTGAATCTCCTGCCCTGAAACTCATGCCCTGAAACTGCTGCCCTGAATCTCAAGCACTGAAACCACAGACCTGAAACTCATGCCCTGAAACTCATGTCCTTAATCTCCTGCCCTGAAACTCATGCCCTGAATCTCATGCCGTGAAACTCCTGCCCTCAAACTCCTGCACTGAAACTCATGCCCTGAATGTCATACCCTGAAACTCCTACCCTGAATCACCTGCCCTGAAACTCATGCCCTGAATCTCATGCCCTGAAACTGCTGCTCTGAAACTGCTGCGCTGAATCTCAAGCCCGGAAACCACAGACCTGAAACTCATGCCCTGAAACTCATGTCCTGAATCTCATGCTCTGAAACTCCTGCCCTCAAACTCATGCCCTGAATCTCATGCCCTGAAACTCATGCCCTGAATCTCATGCCGTGAAACCCCTGCCTCAAACTCATGCACTGAAACTCATGCCCTGAATCGCCTGTCCAGAAACTCATGCCCTGAATCTCCTGTCCTGAAACTCATGCCCTGAATCTCATGCCCTGAATCTCATGCCCTGAAATTCATGCACTGAAACTCATCCCCTGAATGTCATTCTCTGAAACTCAAGCCCTGATTCTCCTGCCCTGAAACTCATGTACTGAATCTCATGCCTTGAAACTCATGTCCTGAATCTCATGCTCTGAAACTCCTGCCCTCAAACTCATGCACTGAAACTCATGCCCTGAATCTCATGCCTTCAAACTCCTGTCCTGAATCACATGCCCTGAAACTCATGCCCTGAAACTTCTGCACTGAAACTCATGTCCTGAACCTCATACCCTGAAACTGCTGCCCTGAATATCATGCCATGAATCTCATATCCTGAAACTCATGCCCTGAATTACATGCCCTGAAACTCCTTCACTGAAGCTCATGCCCTGAAACTCATGCCATGAATCTCATGCCCTGAAACTTCTGCCCTGAAACTCATGCACTGAATCTCATGCGCTAAATCTCATGACCTCAAACTCAAACCGTGAATCTCCTGCCCTGAAACACATGCCCTGAATCTTAAGCTCTGAAACTCCTGCCCTGAAACTCATGCACTGAAAGACATGCCCTGAAACTCTTGCACTGAAACTCTTGCACTGAAACACATGCCCTGAATCTCCTGCCCTGAATCTCCTGCCCTGAAACTGCTGCCCTGAATCTCAAGCCCTGAAACCAGAGATTGAAACCCATGCCCTGAAACTCATGCCCTGAATCTCATGCCGTGAAACTCCTGCCCTCAAACTCATGCACTGAAACTCATGCTCTGAATCTCCTGCCCTGAAACTCCTGCACTGAAATACGTGCCCTAAAACACCTGCCTTGAAACTCAAGCCCCGAATCTCATGCCCTGAACCTCCTGCCCTGAATCTCCTGCCTTGAAACTCATGCCCTGAATCTCATGCCCTCAAACTCTTGCTCTGAATCTCCTGCCTTGAAACCCCTGCACTGAAACACGTGCCCTAAAACACCTGCCTTGAAACTCAAGCCCCGAATCTCATGCCCTGCATCTCCTGCCCTGAATCTCCTGCCTTGAAACTCATGCCCTGAATCTCATGCCCTCAAACTCTTGCACTAAAACACCAGCCCTAAAACACATGCCCTGAATGTCATGCCCTGAAATTCCTGCCCTGAAACTCATGCCCTGAATCTCATGCCCTGAAACTCTTGCACTGAAACACCTACCCTAAAACTCATGCCCTGAATCTCATGCCCTGAATTTCCTGCCCTGAAACTCATGCCCTGAATCTCATGCCCTGAAAGTCCTGCACTGAAACTCCTGTCATGAAACTCTTGCCCTGAATCTCATGCCGTGAAACTCCTGCCCTCAAACTCATGCACTGAAACTCATGCCCTGAATCTCCTGTCCTGAAACTCTTGCACTGAATCTCATGCCTTGAAACCCCTGCCCTCAAACTCCTGCACAGAAACTCAAGCCCTGATTCTCCTGCCCTGAAACTCATGCCCCGAAGGTCATACCCTGAAACTCCTACCCTGGATCACCTGCCCTGAAACTCATGCCCTGAATCTCATGCCCTGAAACTGATGCTCTGAAACTGCTGCGCTGAATCTCAAGCCCGGAAACCACAGACCTGAAACTCATGCCCTGAAACTCATGTCCTGAAACTCATGCCCTGAAACTCCTGCCCTCAAACTCATGCCCTGAATCTCATGCCCTGAAAATTATGCCCTGAATCTCATGCCGTGAAACCCTGCCCTCAAACTCATGCACTGAAACTCATGCCCTGAATCTCCTGCCCTGAAACTCATGCCCTGAATCTCATGCCCTGAATCTCATGCCCTGAAATTCATGCACTGAAACTCATCCCCTGAATGTCATGCTCTGAAACTCAAGCCCTGATTCTCCTGCCCTGAAACTCATGTACTGAATCTCATGCCCTGAATCTCTTGCCCTGAAACTCCTGCCATGAAACTCCTGCCCTGAAACTGCTGCCCTGAATCTCAAGCCCTGAAACCACAGACCTGAAACTCATCCCCTGAAACTCATGTCCTGAATCTCGTGCCCTGAAACTCATGCCCTGAATCTTATGCCGTGAAACTCCTGCCCTCAAACTCATGCACTTAAACTCATGCCCTGAATCTCCTGTCCTGAAACTCTTGCCCTGAATCGCATGCCGTGAAACCCCTGCCCTCAAACTCATGCACTGAAACTCATGCCCTGAATTGCCTGTCCTGAAACTCATGCCCTGAATCTCATGCCCTGAAATTCATGCACTGAAACTCATCCCCTGAATGTCATGCTCTGAAACTCAAGCCCTGATTCTCATGCCCTGAATATCATACCCCGAAACTCCTGCCCTGAATCACCTGCCCTGAAACTCATGCCCTGAATCTCAAGCCCTGAAACTGCTGCGCTGAAACTGCTGCGCTGAAACTGCTGCGCTGAATCTCAAGCCCGGAAACCACAGATCTGAAACTCATGCCCTGAAACTCATGTCCTGAATCTCATGCCCTGAAACTCCTGCCCTCAAACTCATGTCCTGAATCTCATGCCCTGAAAATCATGCCCTGAATCTCATGCCGTGAAACCCTGCCCTCAAACTCATGCACTGAAACTCATGCCCTGAATCTCCTGTCCTGAAACTCATGCCCTGAATCTCATGCCCTGAATCTCATGCCCTGAAATTCATGCACTGAAACTCATCCCCTGAATGTCATGCTCTGAAACTCAAGCCCTGATTCTCCTGCCCTGAAACTCATGTACTGAATCTCATGGCCTGAAACTCATGTCCAGAATCTCCTGCCCTGAAACTCCTGCCCTCAAACTCATGCACTGAAACTCATGCCCTGAATCTCATACCCTGAAACTGCTGCACTGAATATCATGCCATGAATCTCATATCCTGAAACTCATGCCCTGAATCTCATGCCGTGAAACCCCTGCCCTCAAACTCATGCACTGAAACTCATGCCCTGAATCTCCTGTCCTGAAACTCATGCCCTGAAACTCATGTCCTGAATCGCATGCCCTGAAACTCATGCCCTGAATCTCATGCCGTGAAACTCCTGCCCTCAAACTCATGCACTGAAACTCATGCCCTGAATCTCCTGTCCTGAAACTCTTGCACTGAATCTCATGCCTTGAAACCCCTGCCCTCAAACTCCTGCACTGAAACTCATGCCCTGAATCTCCTGTCCTGAAACTCATGCCCTGAAACTCATGTCCTGAATCTCATGCCCTGAAACTCATGCCCTGAATCTCATGCCGTGAAACTCCTGCCCTCAAACTCATGCACTGAAACTCATGCCCTGAATCTCCTGTCCTGAAACTCTTGCACTGAATCTCATGCCTTGAAACCCCTGCCCTCAAACTCCTGCACTGAAACTCAAGCCCTGATTCTCCTGCCCTGAAACTCATGACCTGAAGGTCATACCCTGAAACTCCTACCCTGAATCACCTGCCCTGAAATTCATGCCCTGAATCTCATGCCCTGAAACTGCTGCTCTGAAACTGCTGCGCTGAATCTCAGGCCCGGAAACCACAGACCTGAAACTCATGCCCTAAAACTCATGTCCTGAATCTCATGCCCTGAAACTCCTGCCCTCAAACTCATGCCCTGAATCTCATGCCCTGAAACTCATGCCCTGAATCTCATGCCGTGAAACCCCTGCCCTCAAACTCATGCACTGAAACTCATGCCCTGAATCTCCTGTCCTGAAACTCATGCCCTGAATCTCATGCCCTGAAATTCATGCACTGAAACTCATCCCCTGAATGTCATGCTCTGAAACTCAAGCCCTGATTCTCCTGCCCTGAAACTCACGCCCTGAATCTCATACACTGAAACTCCTGCCCTGAAACTCATGCCCTGAAACTCATGCCCTGAATCTCTTGCCCTGAAACTCCTGCCATGAAACTCCTGCCCTGAAAATGCTGCCCTGAATCTCAAGCCCTGAAACCACAGACCTGAAACTCATCCCCTGAAACTCATGTCCTGAATCTCATGCCCAGAAACTCATGCCCTGAATCTCAAGCCATGAAACTGCTGCGCTGAAACTGCTGCGCTGAATCTCAAGCCCGGAAACCACAGACCTGAAACTCATGCCCTGAAACTCCTGCCCTCAAACTCATGTCCTGAATCTCATGCCCTGAATCTCCTGTCCTGAAACTCATGCCCCGAATCTCATGCCCTGAAATTGATTCACTGAAACTCATCCCCTGAATGTCATGCTCTGAAACTCAAGCCCTGATTCTCCTGCCCTGAAACTCATGCATTGAATCTCATGCCCTGAAACTCATGTCCTGAATCTCATGCCCTGAAACTCCTGCCCTCAATCTCATGCACTGAAACTCATGCCCTGAATCTCATGCCTTCAAACTCCTGTCCTGAATCACATGCCCTGAAACTCATGCCCTGAAACTACTGCACTGAAACTCTTGTCCTGAACCTCATACCCTGAAACTGCTGCCCTGAATATCATGCCATGAATCTCATATCCTGAAACTCATGCCCTGAATTACATGCCCTGAAAATCCTTCACTGAAACTCATGCCCTGAAACTCATGCCATGAATCTCATGCCCTGTAACTTCTGCCCTGAAATTCATTCACTGAATCTCATGCGCTAAATCTCATGACCTTAAACTCAAACCGTGAATCTCCTGCCCTGAAACTCATGCCCTGAATCTCAAGCTCTGAAACCCCTGCCCTTAAACTCATGCACTGAAAGACATGCCCTGAAACTCTTGCACTGAAACACCTGCCCTGAATCTCCTGCCCTGAATCTCCTGCCCTGAAACTGCTGCCCTGTATCTCAAGCCCTGAAACCAGAGATTGAAACCCATGCCCTGAAACTCATGCCCTGAATCTCATGCCGTGAAACTCCTGCCCTCAAACTCATGCACTGAAACTCATGCTCTGAATCTCCTGCCCTGAAACTCCTGCACTGAAATACGTGCCCTAAAACACCTGCCTTGAAACTCAAGCCCCGAATCTCATGCCCTGAATCTCCTGCCTTGAAACTCATGCCCTGAATCTCATGCCCTCAAACTCTTGCTCTGAATCTCCTGCCCTGAAACCCCTGCACTGAAACACGTGCCCTAAAACACCTGCCTTGAAACTCAAGCCCCGAATCTCATGCCCTGAATCTCCTGCCCTGAATCTCCTGCCTTGAAACTCATGCCCTGAATCTCATGCCCTCAAACTCTTGCACTGAAACACCTACCCTAAAACTCATGCCCTGAATCTCATGCCCTGAAATTCCTGCCCTGAAACTCATGCCCTGAATCTCATGCCCTGAAACTCTTGCACTGAAACACCTACCCTAAAACTCATGCCCTGAATCTCATGCCCTGAAATTCCTGCCCTGAAACTCATGCCCTGAATCTCATGCCCTGAAACTCCTGCCATGAAACTCTTGCCCTGAATCTCATGCCCTGAAACTCCTGCCATGAAACTCCTGCCCTGAAACTGCTGCCCTGAATCTCAAGCCCTGAAACCACAGACCTGAAACTCATGCCCTGAAACTCATGACCTGAATCTCATGCCCTGAAACTCATGCCCTGAATCTCATGCCGTGAAACTCCTGCCCTCAAACTCATGCACTGAATCTCATGCCCTGAAACTCCTGTCCTGAAACTCATGCCTTGAATCTCACGCCCTGAATCTCATGCACTGAAATTCATGCACTGAAATTCATCCCCTGAATCTCATGCTCTGAAACTCAAGCCCTGATTCTCCTGCCCTGAAACTCATGCGCTGAAACTCATGCCCTGAATCTCATGCCCTGAAACTGCTGCTCTGAAACTGCTGCGCTGAATCTCAAGCCCGGAAACCACAGACCTGAAACTCATGCCTTGAAACTCATGTACTGAATCTCATGCCCTGAAACTCATGTCCTGAATCTCATGCCCTGAAACTCATGCCCTGAATCTCATCCCTGAAACTACTGCACTTAAACTCATGTCCTCAATCTTATGCCCTGAAACTGCTGCCCTGAATATCATGCCATGAATCTCATATCCTGAAACTCATGCCCTGAATTACATGCCCTGAAACTCCTTCACTGAAAATCATGCCCTGAAACTCATGCCTTGAATATCAAGCCCTGAAACTCATGCCCTGAAACTCATGCCCTGAATCTCATGCCCTGAAACTGCTGCTCTGAAACTGCTGCGCTGAATCTCAAGCCCGGAAACCACAGACCTGAAACTCATGCCCTGAAAGTCATGTACTGAATCTCAAGCCCTGAAACTCATGTCCTGAATCTCATGCCCTGAAACTCCTGCCCTCAAACCCATGCACTGAAACTCATGCCCTGAATCTCATGCCTTGAAACTCCTGTCCTGAATCTCATGCCCTGAAATTCATGCCCTGAATCTCATGCCCTGAAACTCCTGCGCTGAAACTCATGCCATGAATCTCATATCCTGAAACACACGCCCTGAATTACATGCCGTGAAACTCCTGCCCTGAAACTCATGTCCTGAAACTCATGCTCTGAAACTGCTGCGCTGAATCTCAAGCCCGGAAACCACAGACCTGAAACTAATGCCCTGAAACTCATGTACTGAATCTCATGCCCTGAAACTCATGTCCTGAATCTCATGCCCTGAAACTCATGCCCTGAATCTCATCCCTGAAACTACTGCACTGAAACTCATGTCCTCAATCTCATGCCCTGAAACTGCTGCCCTGAATATCATGCCATGAATCTCATATCCTGAAACTCATGCCCTGAATTACATGCCCTGAAACTCCTTCACTGAAACTCATGCCCTGAAACTCATGCCCTGAATCTGATGCCCTGAAACTGCTGCGCTGAATCTCAAGCCCGGAAACCACAGACCTGAAACTCATGCCCTGAAAGTCATGTACTGAATCTCAAGCCCTGAAACTCATGTCCTGAATCTCATGCCTTCAAACTCCTGTCCTGAATCACATGCCCTGAAACTCATGCCCTGAATCACATCCCTGAAACTACTGCACTGAAACTGATGTCCTGAATCTCATGCCCTGAAACTGCTGCCCTGAATATCATGCCATGAATCTCATATCCTGAAACTCATGCCCTGAATTAAATGCCCTGAAACTCATGTCCTGAAACTCATGCCCTGAAACTCATGCCCTGAATATCATGCCCTGAAACTCAAACCCTGAATCTCCTGCCCTGAAACTCATGCCCTAAATCTCATACCCTGAAACTCCTGCCCTGAAAATCATGCACTGAAACTCAAATCCTGTTCACATGCCCTAAAACTCCTGCCCTGAATCATCTGCCCAGAAACTCATGCCCTGAATCACATGCCCTGAAATTCCTGTCCTGAATCTCATGCCCTGAAACTCATGCCCTGAATCTCATGCCCTGAAGCACCAGCCCTCAAACTCATACACTGAAACTCATGCACTGAAACTCATGCCCTGAATCTCATGCCTTGAAACTCCTGTCCTGAATCTCATGCCCTGAAATTCATGCCCTGAATCTCATGCCCTGAAGCACCAGCCCTCAAACTCATACACTGAAACTCATGCACTGAAACTCATGCCCTGAATCTCATGCCTTGAAACTCCTGCACTGAAACTCATGCCATGAATCTCATATCCTGAAACACACGCCCTGAATTACATGCCGTCAAACTCCTGCCCTGAAACTCATGTCCTGAAACTCATGCCCTGAATCTCATGCCCTGAAACTCATGCCCTGATTCTCCTGCCCTGAAACTCATGCCCTGAATCTCATGCGCTAAATTTCATGACCTTAAACTCAAGCCGTGAATCTCCTGCCCTGAAACTCATGCCCTTAATCTCATGCTCTGAAACTCCTGCCCTGAAACTCATGCACTGAAAGACATGCCCTGAAACTCTTGCACTGAAGCTCTTGCACTGAAACACCTGCCCAGAATCTCCTGCCCTGAATCTCCTGCCCTGAAACTGCTGCCCTGAATCTCAAGCCCTGAAACCACAGACCTGAAACCCATGCCCTGAAACTCATGTCGTGAATCTCATGCCATGAAACTCATGCCCTGAATCTCATGCCGTGAAACTCCTGCCCTCAAACTCATGCACTGAAACACATGCCCTGAATCTCCTGTCCTGAAACTCATGCACTGAATCTCATGCCCTGAATCTCATGCCCTGACATTCATGCACTGAAAATCATCCCCTGAATGTCATGCTCTGAAACTCAACCGCAGATTCTCCTGCCCTGAAACTCCTGCCCTGAATCTCATGCCCTGAAACTGCTGCTCTGAAACTGCTGCGCTGAATCTCAAGCCCGGAAACCGCAGACCTGAAACTCATGCCCAGAAACTCATGTACTGAATCTCATGCCCTGAAACTCATGTCCTGAATCTCATGCCCTGAAACTCCTGCCCTGAAACCCATGCACTGAAACTCATGCCCTGAATCTCATGCCTTCAAACTCCTGTCCTGAATCACATGCCCTGAATCTCATGCCCTGAATCTCATGCCTGAAACTACTGCACTGAAACTCATGTCCTGAATCTCATGCCCTGAAACTCCTGCACTGAAACACGTGCCCTAAAACACCTGCCTTGAAACTCAAGCCCCGAAACTCATGCCCTGAATCTCCTGCCCTGAATCTCCTGCCCTGAAACTCATGCCCTGAAACTGCTGCCCTGAATCTCAAGCACTGAAACCACAGACCTGAAACTCATGCCCTGAAACTCATGTCCTTAATCTCCTGCCCTGAAACTCATGCCCTGAATCTCATGCCGTGAAACTCCTGCCCTCAAATTCCTGCACTGAAACTCATGCCCTGAATGTCATACCCTGAAACTCCTACCCTGAATCACCTGCCCTGAAACTAATGCCCTGAATCTCATGCCCTGAAACTGCTGCTCTGAAACTGCTGCGCTGAATCTCAAGCCCGGAAACCACAGACCTGAAACTCATCCCCTGAAACTCATGTCCTGAATCTCATGCCCAGAAACTCATGCCCTGAATCTCAAGCCATGAAACTGCTGCGCTGAAACTGCTGCGCTGAATCTCAAGCCCGGAAACCACAGACCTGAAACTCATGCCCTGAAACTCCTGCCCTCAAACTCATGTCCTGAATCTCATGCCCTGAAAATTATGCCCTGAATCTAATGCCGTGAAACCCTGCCCTCAAACTCATGCACTGAAACTCATGCCCTGAATCTCCTGTCCTGAAACTCATGCCCCGAATCTCATGCCCTGAAATTGATTCACTGAAACTCATCCCCTGAATGTCATGCTCTGAAACTCAAGCCCTGATTCTCCTGCCCTGAAACTCATGCACTGAATCTCATGCCCTGAAACTCATGTCCTGAATCTCATGCCCTGAAACTCCTGCCCTCAATCTCATGCACTGAAACTCATGCCCTGAATCTCATGCCTTCAAACTCCTGTCCTGAATCACATGCCCTGAAACTCATGCCCTGAAACTACTGCACTGAAACTCATGTCCTGAACCTCATACCCTGAAACTGCTGCCCTGAATATCATGCCATGAATCTCATATCCTGAAACTCATGCCCTGAATTACATGCCCTGAAAATCCTTCACTGAAACTCATGCCCTGAAACTCATGCCATGAATCTCATGCCCTGTAACTTCTGCCCTGAAATTCATTCACTGAATCTCATGCGCTAAATCTCATGACCTTAAACTCAAACCGTGAATCTCCTGCCCTGAAACTCATGCCCTGAATCTCAAGCTCTGAAACCCCTGCCCTTAAACTCATGCACTGAAAGACATGCCCTGAAACTCTTGCACTGAAACACCTGCCCTGAATCTCCTGCCCTGAATCTCCTGCCCTGAAACTGCTGCCCTGAATCTCAAGCCCTGAAACCAGAGATTGAAACCCATGCCCTGAAACTCATGCCCTGAATCTCATGCCGTGAAACTCCTGCCCTCAAACTCATGCACTGAAACTCATGCTCTGAATCTCCTGCTCTGAAACTCCTGCACTGAAATACGTGCCCTAAAACACCTGCCTTGAAACTCAAGCCCCGAATCTCATGCCCTGAATCTCCTGCCCTGAATCTCCTGCCTTGAAACTCATGCCCTGAATCTCATGCCCTCAAACTCTTGCTCTGAATCTCCTGCCCTGAAACCCCTGCACTGAAACACGTGCCCTAAAACACCTGCCTTGAAACTCAAGCCCCGAATCTCATGCCCTGAATCTCCTGCCCTGAATCTCCTGCCTTGAAACTCATGCCCTGAATCTCATGCCCTCAAAATCTTGCACTGAAACACCTACCCTAAAACTCATGCCCTGAATCTCATGCCCTGAAATTCCTGCCCTGAAACTCATGCCCTGAATCTCATGCCCTGAAACTCTTGCACTGAAACACCTACCCTAAAACTCATGCCCTGATCTCATGCCCTGAAATTCCTGCCCTGAAACTCATGCCCTGAATCTCATGCCCTGAAACTCCTGCCATGAAACTCTTGCCCTGAATCTCATGCCCTGAAACTCCTGCCATGAAACTCCTGCCCTGAAACTGCTGCCCTGAATCTCAAGCCCTGAAACCACAGACCTGAAACTCATGCCCTGAAACTCATGACCTGAATATCATGCCCTGAAACTCATGCCCTGAATCTCATGCCGTGAAACTCCTGCCCTCAAACTCATGCACTGAAACTCATGCCCTGAATCTCCTGCCCTGAAACTCATGCCCTGAATCTCATGCCCTGAATCTCATGCCCTGAAATTCATGCACCGAAACTCATCCCTGAATGTCATGCTCTGAAACTCAAGCCCTGATTCTCCTGCCCTGAAACTCATGTACTGAATCTCATGCCCTGAATCTCTTGCCCTGAAACTCCTTCCATGAAACTCCTGCCCCGAAACTGCTGCCCTGAATCTCAAGCCCTGAAACACAGACCTGAAACTCATCCCTGAAACTCATGCCTGAATCTCATGCCGTGAAACTCCTGCCCTCAAAACTCATGCACTTAAACTCATGCCCTGAATCTCCTGTCCTGAAACTCTTGCCTGAATCGCATGCCGTGAAACCCTTGCCCTCAAACTCATGCACTGAAACTCATGCCCTGAATCTCCTGTCCTGAAACTCATGCCCTGAATCTCATGCCCTGAAATTCATGCACTGAAACTCATCCCCTGAATGTCATGCTCTGAACTCAAGCCCTGATTCTCATGCCCTGAATATCATACCCCGAAACTCCTGCCCTGAATCACCTGCCCTGAAACTCATGCCCTGAATCTCAAGCCCTGAAACTGCTGCGCTGAAACTGCTGCGCTGAAACTGCTGCGCTGAATCTCAAGCCCGGAAACCACAGATCTGAAACTCATGCCCTGAAACTCATGTCCTGAATCTCATGCCCTGAAACTCCTGCCCTCAAACTCATGTCCTGAATCTCATGCCCTGAAAATCATGCCCTGAATCTCATGCCGTGAAACCCTGCCTCAAACTCATGCACTGAAACTCATGCCCTGAATCTCCTGTCCTGAAACTCATGCCCTGAATCTCATGCCCTGAATCTCATGCCCTGAAATTCATGCACTGAAACTCATCCCCTGAATGTCATGCTCTGGAACTCAAGCCTGATTCTCCTGCCCTGAAACTCATGTACTGAATCTCATGCCCTGAAAACTCATGTCCAGAATCTCCTGCCCTGAAACTCCTGCCCTCAAACTCATGCACTGAAACTCATGCCCTGAATCTCATGCCTGAAACTACTGCACTGAAACTCATGTCCTGAACCACATACCCTGAACTGCTGCACTGAATATCATGCCATGAATCTCATATCCTGAAACTCATGCCCTGAATCTCATGCCGTGAAACCCCTGCCCTTCAAACTCATGCACTGAAACTCATGCCCTGAATCTCCTGTCCTGAAACTCATGCCCTGAAACTCATGTCCTGAATCTCATGCCCTGAAACTCATGCCCTGAATCTCATGCCGTGAAACTCCTGCCCTCAAACTCATGCACTGAAACTCATGCCCTGAATCTCCTGTCCTGAAACTCTTGCACTGAATCTCATGCCTTGAAACCCCTGCCCTCAAACTCCTGCACTGAAACTCAAGCCTGATTCTCCTGCCCTGAAACTCATGACCTGAAGGTCATACCCTGAAACTCCTACCCTGAATCACCTGCCCTGAAACTCATGCCCTGAATCTCATGCCCTGAAACTGCTGCTCTGAAACTGCTGCGCTGAATCTCTAGCCCGGAAACCACAGACCTGAAACTCATGCCCTGAAACTCATGTCCTGAATCTCATGCCCTGAAACTCCTGCCCTCAAACTCATGCCCTGAATCTCATGCCCTGAAACTCATGCCTGAATCTCATGCCGTGAAACCCCTGCCCTCAAACTCATGCACTGAAACTCATGCCCTGAATCTCCTGTCCTGAAACTCATGCCCCTGAATCTCATGCCCTGAAATTCATGCACTGAAACTCATCCCCTGAATGTCATGCTCTGAACTCAAGCCCTGATTCTCCTGCCCTGAAACTCACGCCCTGAATCTCATACACTGAAACTCTGCCCTGAAACTCATGCCCTGAAACTCATGCCCTGAATCTCTTGCCCTGAAACTCCTGCCATGAAACTCCTGCCCTGAAACTGCTGCCCTGAATCTCAAGCCCTGAAACCACAGACCTGAAACTCATCCCTGAAACTCATGTCCTGAATCTCATGCCCAGAAACTCATGCCCTGAATCTCA